>NW_027362062.1:405000-547500 GCF_039654945.1 Dendrobates tinctorius | reverse complement strand
AGCACAGGAGAGCCAGGCTGAAGTTTGCCAAAGACCATAAGGATTGGACCATAGAGGACTGGAGTAAGGTAATCTTCTCTGATGAGTCTAATTTTTAGCTTTGCCCAACACCTGATCGTCTAATGGTTAGATGGAGACCTGGAGAGACGTACAAGCCACAGTGTCTTGCACCCACTGTGAAATTTGGTGGATGAGCGGTGATGATCTGGGGATGCTTCAGCAAGGCTGGAATTGGGCAGGTTAATCTTTGTGAAGGACGTATGAATCAAGCCGCATACAAGGTTATCCTGGAAAAACAGTTGATTCCTTCTGCTCAGGCAATGGTCCCCAACTCTGAGGACAATGCGCCATGCCTCACAACTAGGTCAATCAATGTGTGGATGAATGACCACTACATCAAATCCCTGTCATGGGCAGCCCAATATCCAGACATAAACTACATTGAAAACCTCTGGAATGTAATCAAGAGGAAGATGGATAGTCACAAGCCACCAAACAAAGAAGAACTGCTTACATTTTTCAACCAAGAGTGGCATAAGGTCACCCAAAAGCAGTGTGAAAGACTGGTGGAAAGCAGCCAAGACGCATGAAAGCTGTGATTAACAATCATGGTTATTCCAAAAAATATTGATTTCTGAACTCTTCCTGAGGTAAAACATTAGTATTGTTGTTTCTACATGATTATGAACTTGTTTTTTTTGCATTATTTGAGGTCTGCAAGCACTGCATTTTTTTGTTATTTTGACCATTTCTCGTTTTCTGAAAATAAATACAAAATTTATTGCTTGGAAATTCGGAGACATGTTGTCAGTAGTTTATAGAATAAAAGAGCAATTTACATTTTACTCAAAAATATAAAGAGAAAAATCAGACAAACTGAAATTTTTTGCAGTGGTCTCTTTAATTTTTGCCAGAGCTGTATAATAAATAAATATATCAGAAATGTTGCAATTTTTGCAGTGTCCACTAAACCTAATGTCAGACTCATTTACTGTTCTGTTCATGCTTCATCATAGGCAGGATAACAATGATGGGTATCACACATTTATATATAAAGCTCAGGATCCATCATTCACAGGATGAGATGTCACAGCTCACCTCTTCTTTTATCTCCTGTACAATGATGGATGACACCTCCGTATATACAGTAGATAGCACAAGATTCACCATTCACAATAGGTGATATCACAGCTCACCTCCTCCCCCTCCTGTACAATGACTGATAACACCACTATATACATTAGATAACACAGGATCCACCATTAACAGCAGGTGATGTCACAGCTCTCCTCCTCATGTACAATGACTAACACCTCTATGTATAGAAGATAATACAGGATCCATCATTTGCAATGGGTAATGTCACAGCTCACCTCCTCCCCCTCCCTACACAATGACCTTTGTCCAGATTAGACCATGCCCATTCTATTTCTCTATAGAAACAAATTGTCAGTCTGTTGTGTTGCTGCTAATGTGAAGAACAGGAATCAGGAGTCTAGTATTAGGACCAGTGTGAAAATTGTAATATGTCTTTTTTTTATAGATAGCAATATGAATTAATAAAAATAAAATATTATAAAAAATGCATGAATTATAAAAATCTAATTTAACAATAGGTCGTTTTATGATGACACATTCGCTTTATACCAAATTATCTTTTTCCAGGGCTTTGAAAGTCAATGGCCGGTCTCTAGGATTGGCCATCAATATCACATTCATTGGACTTTATCACGCTCATCCATTAGCAGACTGAGGGGAGCACGTTGTTCCCCGGAGCCATGCACCCTCTGCAATATTGACTGGGCACAGTGCCACACATTTAGTAGTGGCTGTGTCTGGTATTACAGCTCAGAACTGCTCATTCCCATTCAAACGAGTTGTAACAACAGACACAGCCACTATGACAAGTCTGGCGCTGTGCCTGGTGAACAGCCGAGGGACCATGGCCCCACCAATAAGCTGATCAGTCGGGATGCCAGACACCTATTGATCTTATATTGATAGCTCGACCATCAATTTTCTAGTAACAGAGAACCCCTCTAAAAAAGTTGTCTGGCTTTGGTGACAATTTTCTTTTTTTACTTAAATGCATGTATTCGAGGCTAAAAATCATTTTTTCAATTGGTTTTCATAATTTTTTTGCACCGTTTGCCTTCTATAGCCTCTGTGCTGCACTGTCTTTTGCTGGCTGCAGAACGAGTAAACTGAGAATCCATCAGTGAGCTCATTTTGACAGTTGAGTTTGTAACTCTTATTCTGTTTTGCTTTTTTGTCGCTCCTCTCAGCTGATTTATGGCCACAGATCACATCAAAGTTGAATGTGGGTGAAACCAAAGAGCCTGTAAAAGCCAAACAGTGCAAAATCTGTAATAAAATCCAATTGCAAATATACTTTTTGGCCCCAAATACAAGGATTTAAGGGGGTGGGGGGTTACCAATGGTGGACAGAAACATACTTCTTCCCTTTCACAACAGTTTGTCGATGAGTTTGGCTGCATTCAGCTTTGGGAAAAAAAAAATAGGAAATGAATGTCACACACTTTTCTGTCATCCTTGTAATTGTCTGAAGGGTAGAGAGTCGCATGACCAGAATAAAACTTTACGGGAACATACTTCCCAGATTCTGCTGACTCCGTGATGACATCACTGATTAAAGGGCTGATCCAATATGGGCGACCACTTCTCGGGTGAGTAGGATTACTTGTGTACGAGGTTTGCTGATTCGGAATGTGAATAGTAATGTTCTCATTCCTTGACAGCAGTTTTTTTTTTTTTTTAAGGTCTTAGACCAAAAACAGAGTGGAAACTCTCCAAATCCTCCTCAAAAACTTGGACGTTCTGCCCTGAAAAGTTTGCAAAAATACTCCGTGTGCACATAACCTGAGATTGAAACACAAAGTATTGTATATTAGAAAGTTGTAAAACTTTTACTTTCTACCAAGAATAAATCTTCTTTAGACAAAATGGAAGAACCAGACTTGGACTGGCCCCATGGGAGGACAGTCGAATCCCCTGGTGGGCCCCCCATAATCCTAAATGTGCATTAATTGGCACAGTTCACTTTTTGCAACATGTACAAGAATCTCATCATCATTCATTTATAATTTATCAAATGTATTATTATATAGAAGCATAGGAAAATTTTTGAAAAAGGGTCAGAAAATATATTATGTGTACGGTAACTGAACAGTGGGCCCCTCAGAATCAATGTAACCGGTGGGCCAGTCCGACACTGAGAAGATCCCTTCAACCGCTTCCCACTATGGCCAATTTTTGTTTTTGCCTTTTTTTTTTTCATTTTTCTTCCTATTTCCAAGAGCCCAAACTTTTTTTTTTAAACTTTTTTTTTTCATTTTTCGGTCACTATTTGTTTTACCATATATTGTGCTGAAAAATGGGGAAAAAAATTCAATGGAGGTGAAAAAAATGTGTTCATTGTAAGTAAAAAAAAAAAATATCTCGGCAATGTGATTCTCCGGGAGATAACAAACTTATTGTTTTCATTTTTTTTATTATTTTAGCGGTTTAAAAGAATTTTGAACTTTGTAAAAAGAAAATAAAATTCTTTGCGTCTCTGCTTTCCGAAAGCAATAACTTTTTATATTTTTTTTACTCGTTTTGTTGATGGAGCATTGTCAGGATTTGTTTCTTGCGCGCCCAGCTGTAGTTTTTCATGGTACCATGTTGTGTTGCAGATTACACCCTGATTGCTTTTTATTCCAGATTTTGGTGGAGGTGCACTGACTGGAAAATGCAATCTCGTCGTTTACAATCTCTGTTCTTGACAATGTTGTCTTAATGGAATGGATACGTTTTCATTGTTTGCACTTTCATGGACGTGACGATACTAGTGGCGACGGGGGTCTTCAGCAGGTCTTTAGCTCATCACAGAGGAGGCGGATGGGTGCCACCGGGATGGCGCAGCATAAATGCAGTTCTCAGTGGCAATTCGAGGGTTAAACACCAATGATTAACGTTAGCGCCGCTTGCTGCTGTTAGAGACAGATCCTGGCAGTATAACACAGCCGTCACCTGCCCCGTGTGCAGCAGGCTCAGCTCCTGAGCCCGTCGTATGTCAGATAAGGGTCCGTGCAGGATGGGGAACTGACGACCCCAGCGCCTATTTCAGCTGGATGTGTGTCAGAGGACGTACATTCAGTTGAAGTGTATTGCGCACTGGTCTCTGCACTGCAATTCACACTGACAGCCAATCGGAGGTCAGCAGTTGACATTGTCAGAAGTCACAAGTGGAGCACGGCAGTCACGTCATGCGCTGCCAGTGTTGGCTACAGAAATGGGCGCCACACGGTGTAGGAGCGGAGGAATTTTAGAAGAATTATGCTATCATAACCTGCTAAGTGTTGGAGCTGCTTCCAATAAAAAAGAAAGTCTTCACAGCAGCATGTGTTGGCCGACATGAAAATCAAAGTATCGCATCTAAGGATTGCTGGTGTAGTCGCAGACGTGTTGCGATCTATGGTGACTGCAACTGTTGCAAAAAATCCAAATACTGTTGATTTTTTTGGTTGCAAGTCGTGCAACCTTTGAGGTTGTTTGCTTGTAACTTGCATGTAGGACCATGAAATGTATCACTCAGCGGTAAGTAACCCGGATGTGTTTGATTCTGCGGCTTGCCGCTGCACAACCCACTGTCGGACACAGGCGGAAAAGGGCCCCTGTGCAAGAACAATATATGGGCCCTTTGTAGCCCCATAGCTCCAAAAAATGCAAAACTGCACCTGCTTTGGAGGCAGAAATTGACCCCCACACCTCTTGGGTCCCTGTGCGGCCACACAGGTTGCACCAATGATATGTCCGTGTCTGGCACAATCAGTGTATTCCTTGCCGAACTCTTGCGTCCTCTCTGCAATCCAGGAGCAGCAACAGTTAAATTAAGAAACCGGTTGAAAAAAAAATCCAAAATGCAATAAAAAAAAGAAAATAAAACTTTGAATTTACAAAGATTACAAGAAAACAAACAAAAAAAAAACTGATATGTAAAATCAATTGTCCCATTAAGGCGAGATGGCGGCAAGGAACAATAATGGAGATCTTCTCATTTCTGCATTATGGGCATCAGCGGACATTCCTGCACTGGAGACCGGACGGAGCAATGAAACAGAATTATCACAAAAGTCATTATTCCTGATAAGAGACGAAGATCGATACCATAAAAGCAAATACGGTTTTATAGACGTCATTTCTGAACTTCCTTCTACGTTGTTGCAGATTAGAAAGAGACTGAATCGTTAGTCCCATCCCTGGTATATACTGGAAACCGGCAGGAAAAAAGGAGCAGCAGATTCTATTAATGCAGATAATAAATTACATCACATACAAGGGACACGATGGAGGACTTCATATTCTGGACATTTATTGAGCATTGGTAATAGGTAGTGATGAGCAAACGTGCTGGGATTAGGTGTTATCTGAGCATGCTCTGGTGCTAGCCGAGTGTCTACGGCGTGCTCGAAAAATATGTTCCAGTCCACACGGCTGCATGCGTCGCGATTGTTTGACATCCGCAATACATAGGGGGTTTGTCTGTTTGTCAGGCATGCTCACGAGATTCTTCTTGAAAAACTCATTTGAGTCTAAGGCTATGTGCACACGCGGCGGAATGGGGTGCGGATTAAGCCGCATGGATTTTGTAAAATCCGCAGGTAAATCCGCAGGTCAAAAGACCTGCGGTTTTACCTGCGGATTAGCCTGCGGTTTTGCCCTGCGGTTTTTCATCTCCACAATGGAGGAGATGGCAAATCCGCGCGGAAAATTCTGCACCGTCTGCACTGCGTTTTTTTTTTTTTCATAGGTTTGAATGGTACTGTACACCGCAGCAGAATCCACAGCGTGTGCACACACCCTAAAAGTCCTTGTGTGCACATAGCCCAAGAAAATACACCTGGCATAAAAGACATCATCATTTTATTAGCAACTAAGCAAATATGGTGGGCGATATACGGCGGCACACATCATTGCCGTGCACAGGAGGCCGTGTTTAGATTTATATCTTATCCCTTTCTGGAATGTTTTATTTTGTGTTCTGTCAATATTGAATTTATTGACATTTTCAATAATGTAATGTGACTGTAAGAGTCTGATTGTAGATAGTCAAATCATTTTACTTTCTATCATTCTGTGCAATGTAATCCGTACTGTATATCGATGCTTTGTTCAAAATGCAAAGTAACACGCAGCATGAAGTTAGGAGTAGGCACTGTCTGTGATAAAGACACGAAAAAGTACGATCCAGCTCGCCCGAGTGAAGTTGCCAGCGATCCTTGGCCCGGATAAAAAAAAAAAAAATCACTCCTGCTCAGTAGTAGCAGACGAAGTAGAATACAGTGAGAATCCATCTTTTTTATATAAAAAGAAAATGTGCAAAAACTTTATTGTAATTTCAGATTAAAAAAAGGACATTCCCAGACATTTGGCATTTCAGACCAAGTCATAGTCCTTACTTATGGCACTTAGCCATTTTATACTGTAGTCATTTCCCCATTTATCAACTTCTGGATGATGACTCACGCCATATATGGGAGGATAACATAGGGTAACACTAACGCAGGCAGGGCACGTGCTGCTATCCAGGCCAAAGTGTAATGTAAGCAGTCACTCCACCCAGATCCCTTCCCTAAGGCGTGTGGCAAGTACACAGGACAGCGAGGCACCATATAACATGGGCCGTTCATGCTACAGGGGTGCGATGCTTGTGTCTTGTGCACTACAAGTTTCAGCATGTCCTGCTAAATACAAGCTTGCATACAGCAACAACCTCTAACTTGAAGTTTAATAAACTAAGGGAAAAAATATGGTGGTCCCCAACCTCTCGGGGGATTTTTATACTGTAATATATGGAGAAGATTTTCCAGAATAAAGAAACTGCATTCAAGTATTGGTCACATGATGGCGCTGTTGCATTCCATTTTTTTTTTTGAGGGGTTGGGGGGACCCCCTGCTAACAGTATAAAAGGCAAGTGCCACTATACTGAGCGGTGGTCTTTTATAGACCGTGAAATAAATGAGTAATGGATCCCACCAAATAGCCTAATATAGAGGGATGTTCATTGCTTCACAAGATGAGATGTTCTTGAAAGAGATTTCCAAGATTATAAAAATAGTGCCATCCCTGTCTGCAGGTTGTGTGTAGTACTGCTGCTCCGCTGCCAGAGAAGTCACAAGTAATGCCACCACTCAGTGCCAATTGGGATAAGCCCCTCTGATTCTTGTATCCATGCTATAGCCCTGGGTCGTCCTCCCAGGGCAGCGGGGTACTCGGTACTGGGCCGGTGTCAGGGGGATGTGTCACAGCGGCAGTGACTCGGTCCGTGGCCCTGGACGCCCAAATCAATGGTGGTTTGTGATGTAGTTAATGTAATAATAGTAGTTCGTAACGCCACCTGTGGTGCTCGGCAAGGGAGGTGTTAAGCCGACGCTGCATGCAGATCCGCTGGGACTGATGGTGTGGTGCAGCAAAGATGGTGTAGCTCCCCACAGGTGGAGCTGTAGTCCCAGGGCAGTATAGGTGCTATGGGTGAAGAGAGGCACAGGATGGTAGGGATGCTGGTACCCAGATGTAGCGGTGCTGAAGGTGTTAGCGACGAAGGAATGGAGGACACCAGAGCCTGCAGTTTCAAAGCTTTACTCACAGTTCGTGGTGCACACTGGTGCCCGCCTCCGTGCCGTGTCCTCCGGGGTAGAGACTCAATCAGCCTCCCGGGCAAGTCAGGGCTCTCCTCTCCAACACTCCGCCAACATGTACCTTTCCTGAACGACTCCTCCAATGCGCCTTGTGGTGTGAAGCACTCCAGTACTTAGTAACCCTGGAATGCCTCCTAACTAGATGTTCCTAGAATGTTACTTGCACGGCAGACAGCTGTAGCCTGCTTCGGGGACGCCTCACTCCCGGCTCTCTATCCGTGTTGCTGTTGTGCCTCAAGTCTTGGATGGGAGTAATGCATTTACAGCCAACTACTCCACCGGTGTCTGCTGCAGAACCATAAGTGTCCATACAACCTCGGGGACTGGGCCCCGGCCTTGCGCTGAGAACATATAGGCAGGGTTCCTCTTCCAACCCACTCCTCCTCTCTGTTCTCTTCTCCTTCGTTCCGTACTTGTCTTTCTCTCTCTATGGAAGTCTAGGCTGCAGCTCTACATCCTTCTCCTTCTCTCCCTTTCCCGTGCCAGCTGGTTCAGGTCACTGAGGCAGCTGCAGCACTCCTTCTTCTCAGACCCATCCTCAGACTCTCCTGACTGACTGTCCTTCCCTCCTCTGGGACTCACCACAGACTGACCTGTAATTCTAAACCTTCCCAACCTTTTATATGGGTCTAAACTCCACCCACCTCCCAACACATCCAGTGTTCCATGCAGGGAACCACCAGAGGTGCTCTGCTACTCTCTAAGCACTGAGCCGCAATGTGGTTGTGCAGAACTACCCTGTTGTGTGGCGTGCGAGTGTTGAAGCGTGGAAAGGAGCTCCCAACTTAACAGGATGGTGGGGCACCGCACCTTAGGAGAAGGTGCAGTACCTCTGTGGCGACTGAGCCTCAGGGGCGCCACAGCCCTCCCTATAATAACTACATAAGTGCCCACTATATTGTCAAAAGTATTAGCACACATCTTAACCAGTTTCAGTCCCATTGCTCCCTAGTGTATAACCTCCAGCCCTTCACCCCCCGATGTATAACCTCCGGCCCCCCGCCATGCCATCTCCGCTTACTTACATGTGATAGTACAACCAGTGGTGCAGAGCTCACTGATACCAGCGCGGTCCTGTAATAGGCGCCACCGGGGTAACAAGTCCGTTCATGACATTTCTTCTTCCTGTATCTTCCCCCATCACCTGTGACTGATATTATTGAGAAGTGGAAGGAGTCGCAGCAACTCAGCCCAGAAATGGATACCCCGTAATGTTACAGAGTGAGGGGCCGAGTGCTGAGAAGCAGAGGGCAGAAAAGTCAACAACACTCTGCTGACCCCATAACTGCAGAGTCCAAACTCCTCTGGTATTAATATCAGCTCAAACATTGCGCCCCCGCTGGTAGCTTCATGGCCAAGCAGCTGCATGCAGCCTTACATCACCAAGCACAATGCTGAGTGTCAGATGGAGTGGTGTAAAGTCGCCGCCACTGGACTCTGGAGGAAACGTGTTCTGTACAGTGACGGATCACACTTCTCTATCTGGTGGACGAGTCTGGGTTTGGTGATTCCTGGAGAACGTTACCCCCTGACAGCATTGTGCCGGCTGTACAGATGGTGGAGGAGGATAATGCTATGGACTTGTTACCAGGGGGTGGCCTCAGCATTTCAAGTAAAATATTAATACTTCAGCACCAGACATTTTGGACAATTGTGGCTTTCGGCTTTGTGGGAACAGTTTCGAGAAGACCCTTTTCTGTTCCCCATGACTGTGGCCAGTGCACAAGGTCCATACAGACATGGCTGGTGGAGTTTGGTGGAAGAATATGGCTGGCCGCACAGAGCCCAGACCTCAGCCCCACCCAACACTTATAATAGAGATTGTGAACCCGGCCTCCCCCCAACATCAGGGTCTGACCCCACAAATGTTCTTCAGGATGAAGGGGCAAAAACTCCCACAGACCAAAATATTGTAGAAATCCTTCCCAGAAGAGCGGAAGCCAATATACCTGCAGCGGGGCCGACTCCATACTGATGTCTATGGATGTAGGGTGGGAGGTCAGAGAAGCTCCTGTAGTGTAATGTGGAGGGGGCACATACTTTCTCCATACACTGCACATACTAACATTAATACTCATCTTCTATGTAGATTACTCCAGTATTAGGAAAAAAAATACGAGTTTTCCGTGTAGCAATAACATAAAGGGTCACAATGGATGAATAAATTTACTGCAGACTTTTTCCCGCTGCTGATTTAGTATTTTTTGCATTAAACACCCCGGAGAGAGCAAAAAAAAAAAAAAAAAAAGGAGCTAGGGGCTTAATTTGCAGAAATGCATGTCTAACGTGTGTAATAACCAGTGCACATACAGAAGGGAACAGCTCCTGCGATCTCACAGATCCCCAATTTATCCGGGCAGCGGCGTTTCCTGGGCAGTGAATACAGATTACAGGCGCTTAATGGGTTTCCATTGAAATATTCCCTCAGGTTTGTAATTAACTTTGCACACAAGCTTGTGTCATGAGTCACAAATTAAGCTCTGTCCCTGCAAGATCCCCTCTCTCTTCCTCTTTCAGTAGACCTCTGCTGTGTTCTCCCTAACAGTGGTCATTGTACAGTGACGCTCATGGGAGTTGCCCATTGGGGTAAATCTACTTATAAATTTGCGTCCAAAGCAACATTCACCAAGCCCCTTGTGCTATCTGCTTAAGCCAGATGCCATAGCCACAAAGCATAGAGACCTACTTTGAAGCACTGGACCCCTTGAGTTGTAACTGCTGTGCTTAGGGTTAAAAGTCAGAAACCTTGGGACGGGAGCCCCTTGTATTCATCCTCTAAGGCTGGAGTCACACACGAGGTAGAAGAATACGGACCGTAGTTTATGTCCGTAATACGCATAAATGGTCCCTAAATAGTGCTCCGTATGTCATCCGTTGTCAGGGTGTGGCCGCGTATTTTTCTCATGTAATCATCCGTATGTAACCCGTATGGCATCCGTATACCGTTATTTTCTCGCAGGCTTGCAAAACGGACATTTAAGGGTTTTGAGGCCTGCACATAATTTAAATCATCAGCACAACCCTACTTATTGCCTCAACATCAGGTGGCAGCCTCCAATCTGCCCATTTTGGTGTTCTGCTTGTGTGGGGGTCTTGCTGGTTGTTAGCAAACATGTCTGACACACTTCAGTTCACCCCAACTGACCGTGTTCTCTTCAACTGGGTTTTGTCACGGCGCTTTGGCCAGTCATACCCAGTGATTGTGGATCCGAGGAGGAGGAGACGCATGTGGGTCCATCCACTTTTGAGACAACGACTCACAAGAGGTAATTTTCACCGCCTCTATTCTTCTCTGCGGGATCATCCGGAAAAATTCTACCAATACTGTCGCATGAGCCTTGCAACATTAGATCTACTCTTGGAGACAGTGCACCCTGGGATAACCTTTCAGGACACAAGGATGCGCCAAGCTATATCTGCAGAGGAGCGACTTCTACTCACATTACGGTATGTACTACAAAACCAGATTCTCTATGTTCATGATGTGTTGCCCAAACTCTGTTTTTTATTTGGTCCGAAGTTTAATGCCCTCATCTTATTCTAGATATATATAAACTTACAGACCAGAATGTTATGTGTAATATGTACTGAATATCACATAGTGATTGTGCGACCAAATATATGTGTGTTAGTAGATCTGAATCACAAACAAGTTTGCTATGTACGTACCTGGTGTTGTGTTAATTTGTGCATTCTAAAATGTTCCATTTCTGTTGTTCTTCAGCTTCCTGTCCACTGGCCTGTCTTATGCCGCCCTCCACCATGATTTTCTCATTGGAAGATCTACCATTTCTGGCATAGTCCGATCGACATGTAGTCAGATATGGTCAACACTACATCAACTCGTCATGCTCCAGCCCAGGATGGAAGACTGGTTGAGGATATCAAGGGACTTTGAGGAGGAATGCCTGCTTCCTAATTGGATTAGGGCCCTTGATGGCAAACATATCTGGGTGCATAAGCTGCCGAACTCTGGCTCACAATTCTTCAATTAGAAACAATAATTTTCTGTTGTATTGTTGGCTCTGGCCGACCCTCAATACAAGTTTATAATTGTTGACATTGGGGCCTATGGAAGGACGGGAGACTCTAGAGTCTTCAATACTTCCATTATGGGTCGGCGGCTACGCAACAACCAGTTGGATCTACCACCACCACGCCAGCTACCAGGCTCCACTCAAGAATCAGTCCCTTATGTCCTTGTGGCAGATGAGGCTTTTCAGTTAACACGCAATGTCATGAGGCCATATCCCCGGCGCAACCTGGACCACCGGCGGTGAATTTGTAACTTGCGCCTATCACATGCTTGGCGACTGGTGGAGTGTTCCTTTGGCATTCATTGGCCAAAATGGTTGGTCCTCCAGTCTGCCAGCTGAGAGAACAAAATGTAAATGAAGTAATTAAAGCATGTGGCGTTGCCCATAACTTCACCAGGATACATGATTGTTCCTCCTCTGCTGGTGTTGTGTGTGGGTCAGACAATGTACGTAGGGCGAGACCACCTATCAACCCTCAACGTTGAACACTCTCTGGGCTCAAAGTGCGTGACATTTTCACAAATTACTTTATGTCACCTCAGGGGGAAACTTCTTGGCCAGAGCATGCTGTGTCTATGTTGTAAATGTTTCTTTTTGGCCTTTGAGAAACTATATATATATTACAACCCCTTAAGTCTTTTCTCTGTTTAGAAATCAATGTGTAAGCATATGGCAGCATGTCATGATATAAGTGCATCATTGATAAAGACAACAACAATTGAAAGTGAAAACTTTTTATGTATCCTTTTTTTAAAGGCCTTGTGAAGCCTTATGTTATTTAGCAAAATGGTGAGAATTGGCCTTAGAACACAAACAAATTTTTTCGAATGTTAAAATACAGCATTTAACCACAAAAACACACACAAAGTTATACATTGTAGTATGTAAGGGGTGGAGAAGGCGGCAGCCCAGCCTGTGTTGCCTGATGACTAGTGTGGCCACCTTGGCCCTCGGCCTGTGTGGGGGCATACTCTTGCCCATGATGGAGGTAGTGGGCCGGCTCATGGGCTTGAGGTGGATACTGGGCACTATATTGGAGACGACTCTCCTGTTGAGGCTGGTAGGGCCGTGAGTCTAAACCACCAGAATGGCCATGTCGTCCCCAACCAGATTGGGACCAGCCTCCAACATTGGCTTGGAACAAGTGGCCGTATTGGTGTGCTGGGTTATACCCTAACATTTGGGAATGATGTTGCCAATGTTGGGTGGGGGGGAGGGGGTGAGGTGTAGGCCTACGTGTAGGAGGATCCTCAGACCCTGATTGAGCAAGCATTTGGGGGTGTAGGTTAAGACGCATGAGATTCCTGGGTGACAGCTTCCACCTCTCCAGAAACTCAAACAGCTCATAAGGGGTATTGGGGGGTGTTCTTGCGTCAATTAGGATCTGAATGGATCCTCGCACACGTAGCCGCACCTCACGGAGAAGGAAACGTAGATAATGGGCAAGGCTGCGTGAGTACTCCTCCTCCCCATCATCAGTGGCAACTCTGTTACGAGAATTTTGGGCCACTGTATCCACATTGGTCGTGGTATCAGTGGCAGGGATATGGCGCCTTCGTCTACGTCGCCTGGATGGCACAGCAGGCTGGGGGGAGCCCTCTAGGCAAACAGTTGGGCTGCTGTTGTTGCCCTGTTCATCATGGATGGCGGGTGGTGATGCAGCTGACGGTCCTTGTAGTGGCTCTGTTCCTGGTGGTGGTGTTTCTGGTGGCGGCCCAGGTTCTAGGGCAGGATCAGGTCGAGCCGGAGAAGTGACTTGGACCTGGCTCCTTGGAAGCTCACAAGATGGTCCAGAAAGCTCAACCCCTCCACTTACAGGATCGATGATGGCCTCTGATTCAGACCCTGTCTCCCTTTCAGTGATGTTAGACTGAGTTCTGTGATTAAATATAAAATGTAGAAAAAGGAAATTTTTGATCGGGCCCTATAAAGCATTTGTGTCATGTGGTGTTTTTGTTATACTTACGGTCTGAGATCCATAATTGGTGCGAGGAACGAGAGGCGGTCGAAATAAACATATTTCCGCTTTGTGTGGGCCCCTGAACCACTTCTTGCCCGCTACTGGCGCTCATGGCGATACTGGTCACGGATGCTGTGCCAGCGTCTCATCTCATCTTCGACTGCAATGTGACATAAAAGAATGAAAACTTACAATTTGCTTAAAACAAGTTTTTGAACTAGTATCAAAGTCATGTGGCCTACTAGGGTGTGAGTTCTACCCAGGGTGGCATATAGCATTGCTGCAACCAGGCCAGACGCACAGGGTCACAGTAGCTCATGTGGCAATTAGCAACTCTTTAAACTGTTTTTGCTAGGCATTATGAGGAGCTTGGGGACAGGGTAACATTCTCTCAGAGTCAAACAGTGGGTCCAAAAATAATTTACAAGACACAAGAGCCCAATATCAGAAGCACAGGATGTGGGGGGGTCTACTTATAACATTTTTTTGGTATGGCAGGTAATTTGACATACATAATTTATGTGCACGTACGTATGTGCTGCTGCTCCTCACGTAGCCGATCACCAAAATCAGGGAACATTTTGCGACATATGCGCCTCCATGCAGCCTCCTTTCTTGCCCAGTCGGCATAAAGTGCATCCCGTTGGTCCCATAATTCCGGGCGATCATGCACAAGAACAATTAGCAGCTCCACATTCAGATTCTGGTAGGGTGCCATGATGCTGTACTCCGTGGAGGCGTACCTCCTGTATGTCTGGAGCGCTTTTTGAGCTAATTTGCATGTCTAAGCTTCCTGATGATGGATTGGCCCATTTCCTGTCAGCAGGAAAAGTCTTGCGTATTTCTCGCAAGTCACATGTGTATTCCGTGTGTAATGCGATGTTTTAGCGCACCCATAGACTTGCATTGGCGTACTACGGTCGTAATACGCTGACAATCGCAGCATGCTGCGATTGGCACGGACCGTAGAAAATCCGAGAGAAAAATATGGCTGATGGGAGCTACCCAATAGAGAATCATTGGTCCGTGTGCAATGCATTGTTTTATCGCCTCTCACTCGTCCGTATTCCTCTCTAGTGTGACGCCAGCCTAAACCGTATACAAGGAGACAGACTTCACAGGACACAATCTTAGCAGTCAATATTAGCAATAGCTGACATTTATTGGAATCAGAGACGTGAGACGAAAACAGGAATCTGGAAAAGTGGTAGTCAGACTTGACGAGGTCAGGGCAGGCCGCAGACAAGAATGAAGGTCAGGTCAGATACTGGAAGACAACACTGAAGAACACCAAGAATACATTTGCACTAACAGAAAACATTGAGCCTGCTACTTACCTGTCTCAGATCAATAGTTGTGCTCTGCTTCCTTCCCCCATGGCTGCTGCCTTTTGGTGTGCTCCACATTGGATTTCACAAGTTGCCCGGAGAACTACAATGATGCCATCACACAAGGACTTTTATAGCTAACTTAGACACTTATTTAATAAACTTTGTGTTTAGCTACCTTGTATTTTGTATAGAATGTCGCCATCCAGGTCTCTCAGCTGGAATCGTCTCTGAAAACTCCTGTGATTTCTACAACCTTCATCTCTGCCCTGCTGATCAACCCTTCATCTGCTGTAAGGATAATGAACAGTAACTAGACTTTTTTTTTCACACTTCAAACTCTCTCTTAAACACTCTTTTATCAGAGTGTACCTTCCATATAAACTAGTTTGACTTTGTCTAGGCTGCCAGAAGATATTGATTTTTTTATTGCTGATTAACTCTTCATCTGCTGTGAGCATTGTGAACTCTTCTCTGGACTAGTTCACATTACAAATGCTGCTGCAATTCCTGGACTGACTAGGCATCTTCAGTTCCTGTTCTTGTCTACACCCCTGGCTCTATGCTTCCTTGTGCTCCCTGTTTCACTTTTCTGCTTGTCCTGATCCTCGCTACTGCGACATGCCATCCTGCAAGTCCTGCCCACTATGTCATCTGGCAACTTAGTGGATCCATCTCTCCAGGTGAGCCTTAAAGCAGATAAAGCACATTAGATCAGCATTCCTTAAGCATCCTAGGTCAGTTGGTGAGCATTAGTTCTGGAAAAAGGACCAGGGCACATGCTGGCCCTTTAAAGCACTGGGCAACCACACAAATGGTCCTAGCCAGAGAAGCATATTGGCAACCATGCAAAAGCAGAAGAGGGGGGGGGGGGCAGGAGCTACAAAGAAAACGAAAAACCTATTAAAAGGGGATATTGAAATGTCCCTTTAATTTTACTAAATATCACAATAAAAATGATATTGAGCAAAAATGTTTAGAATTTCGTTTTAGTTATGATAGGGCTGTTTGCTGATGTGATATCATGGTGTGAAAAATGCATAAAATATCTTATGCTATCACGATGATATCTTATTAGCAAAAAGTAGTAATTATCATGCGTAAATGCAAATTCATAAAAATGTCCTGAATTGACAAAAAAAAAATCACAGTGAATTTTATTGTGCGATTGGCTACTGCAGAAAATTGGTGATATAAAGAGGTTCTGCAGAAGCTGCCTTGCTAGTGTGATATTCAATTGCACTTTTAGGCTGTGAGCCCACGTTCAGGATTTTTCACGTTTTTTTTCACTTTTTTTTTTTAACCTTTTTCCCTGCAAAAACGCTTAAAAAGCATATACATTAAGCATACCATTATTAGAATGCATTCCGCAATTTTTGTGCACATGCTGCGTTTTTTTCCACAAAAAAGCCCCGCATCTTGGAAAAAACGCAACATGTTCATTAATTTTGCAGAAAATCTGCGGATTTGCCACTATGTTCATTGTATTAGGATGCTCAGGGAAAAAACGCGAAAAATCCGCCCAAAAAAAGCGAAAAAAAATTGTGGATTTCCTTTAGAAGGAGTCTGGTTTTGCTCAGGAAAATTCTGCTTACGTGGGCACATAGCCTTATTACCGATCTGGATTCTCTAGTACATGCAGTGGGAATCGTCTGCGGAGTCGGTGCTCTCTACTGCAGCACCAGCGTGCTGTCACCAAAGGAGCTTGCAATCTATGTGTAAGGATGTGAGTGGCACACAGCTGACGTCTACAGGGCAGGCTGCAGTCTGTATGTCAAGGTAGCTCCCAATCAGAGAGCTGTGAGAGGGCAGAGCTAGCCCTGCCCAAGCCCTTGTGTGTGACAGTCACTCAGTCCTTGCAGCTGTGTATGTGTCTATCCTCTGCGCTCATCTAGAGAGACTGTGCTCAGTGCCAGGCCAGCAGCATGTCCAGAGATACAGGTGGAGGGTGAGTACACTCTCTATATACTGACTGCACTTTCAGCCTCCTCTGTGCCAGCTCCAGCCTCAAGGGCCTGGGAAAAGAAAGCACAGCTGTGCACCCCTCCAGCACACAAGGTGTTAACCCTGATTAATTTCCCTATAGCGATCCGTAATGTCTTCTTAGTTATTAATTTATTGCGTTGCGTAATGATAGAAGCTGCGCTGTATCCCTGAGCGCAAGTTTATGGAGATCCAGTTATATAAACTCCCACATTGGGTAGAAGAGGCTGGAAATGGAAACTAGTCACAAATGTATCTACGAGGAAAGCTGGTATTTAGGACGTGGATCTGTTACCGCAAAGCCCTAAGCAGGCTTGGACTGGCCCACCGGAGAACAGGAGAATTCTCTGGTGGGCCCCTGTACAATATGTCTAAGCACTGAGCCGCAATGTGGTTGTGCAGAACTACCCTGTTGTGTGGCGTGCGAGTGTTGAAGCGTGGAAAGGAGCTCCCAACTTAACAGGATGGTGGGGCACCGCACCTTAGGAGAAGGTGCAGTACCTCTGTGGCGACTGAGCCTCAGGGGCGCCACAGCCCTCCCTATAATAACTACATAAGTGCCCACTATATTGTCAAAAGTATTAGCACACATCTTAACCAGTTTCAGTCCCATTGCTCCCTAGTGTATAACCTCCAGCCCTTCACCCCCCGATGTATAACCTCCGGCCCCCCGCCATGCCATCTCCGCTTACTTACATGTGATAGTACAACCAGTGGTGCAGAGCTCACTGATACCAGCGCGGTCCTGTAATAGGCGCCACCGGGGTAACAAGTCCGTTCATGACATTTCTTCTTCCTGTATCTTCCCCCATCACCTGTGACTGATATTATTGAGAAGTGGAAGGAGTCGCAGCAACTCAGCCCAGAAATGGATACCCCGTAATGTTACAGAGTGAGGGGCCGAGTGCTGAGAAGCAGAGGGCAGAAAAGTCAACAACACTCTGCTGACCCCATAACTGCAGAGTCCAAACTCCTCTGGTATTAATATCAGCTCAAACATTGCGCCCCCGCTGGTAGCTTCATGGCCAAGCAGCTGCATGCAGCCTTACATCACCAAGCACAATGCTGAGTGTCAGATGGAGTGGTGTAAAGTCGCCGCCACTGGACTCTGGAGGAAACGTGTTCTGTACAGTGACGGATCACACTTCTCTATCTGGTGGACGAGTCTGGGTTTGGTGATTCCTGGAGAACGTTACCCCCTGACAGCATTGTGCCGGCTGTACAGATGGTGGAGGAGGATAATGCTATGGACTTGTTACCACGGGGTGGCCTCAGCATTTCAAGTAAAATATTAATACTTCAGCACCAGACATTTTGGACAATTGTGGCTTTCGGCTTTGTGGGAACAGTTTCGAGAAGACCCTTTTCTGTTCCCCATGACTGTGGCCAGTGCACAAGGTCCATACAGACATGGCTGGTGGAGTTTGGTGGAAGAATATGGCTGGCCGCACAGAGCCCAGACCTCAGCCCCACCCAACACTTATAATAGAGATTGTGAACCCGGCCTCCCCCCAACATCAGGGTCTGACCCCACAAATGTTCTTCAGGATGAAGGGGCAAAAACTCCCACAGACCAAAATATTGTAGAAATCCTTCCCAGAAGAGCGGAAGCCAATATACCTGCAGCGGGGCCGACTCCATACTGATGTCTATGGATGTAGGGTGGGAGGTCAGAGAAGCTCCTGTAGTGTAATGTGGAGGGGGCACATACTTTCTCCATACACTGCACATACTAACATTAATACTCATCTTCTATGTAGATTACTCCAGTATTAGGAAAAAAAATACGAGTTTTCCGTGTAGCAATAACATAAAGGGTCACAATGGATGAATAAATTTACTGCAGACTTTTTCCCGCTGCTGATTTAGTATTTTTTGCATTAAACACCCCGGAGAGAGCAAAAAAAAAAAAAAAAAAAGGAGCTAGGGGCTTAATTTGCAGAAATGCATGTCTAACGTGTGTAATAACCAGTGCACATGCAGAAGGGAACAGCTCCTGCGATCTCACAGATCCCCAATTTATCCGGGCAGCGGCGTTTCCTGGGCAGTGAATACAGATTACAGGCGCTTAATGGGTTTCCATTGAAATATTCCCTCAGGTTTGTAATTAACTTTGCACACAAGCTTGTGTCATGAGTCACAAATTAAGCTCTGTCCCTGCAAGATCCCCTCTCTCTTCCTCTTTCAGTAGACCTCTGCTGTGTTCTCCCTAACAGTGGTCATTGTACAGTGACGCTCATGGGAGTTGCCCATTGGGGTAAATCTACTTATAAATTTGCGTCCAAAGCAACATTCACCAAGCCCCTTGTGCTATCTGCTTATGCCAGATGCCATAGCCACAAAGCATAGAGACCTACTTTGAAGCACTGGACCCCTTGAGTTGTAACTGCTGTGCTTAGGGTTAAAAGTCAGAAACCTTGGGACGGGAGCCCCTTGTATTCATCCTCTAAGGCTGGAGTCACACACGAGGTAGAAGAATACGGACCGTAGTTTATGTCCGTAATACGCATAAATGGTCCCTAAATAGTGCTCCGTATGTCATCCGTTGTCAGGGTGTGGCCGCGTATTTTTCTCATGTAATCATCCGTATGTAACCCGTATGGCATCCGTATACCGTTATTTTCTCGCAGGCTTGCAAAACGGACATTTAAGGGTTTTGAGGCCTGCACATAATTTAAATCATCAGCACAACCCTACTTATTGCCTCAACATCAGGTGGCAGCCTCCAATCTGCCCATTTTGGTGTTCTGCTTGTGTGGGGGTCTTGCTGGTTGTTAGCAAACATGTCTGACACACTTCAGTTCACCCCAACTGACCGTGTTCTCTTCAACTGGGTTTTGTCACGGCGCTTTGGCCAGTCATACCCAGTGATTGTGGATCCGAGGAGGAGGAGACGCATGTGGGTCCATCCACTTTTGAGACAACGACTCACAAGAGGTCATTTTCACCGCCTCTATTCTTCTCTGCGGGATCATCCGGAAAAATTCTACCAATACTGTCGCATGAGCCTTGCAACATTAGATCTACTCTTGGAGACAGTGCACCCTGGGATAACCTTTCAGGACACAAGGATGCGCCAAGCTATATCTGCAGAGGAGCGACTTCTACTCACATTACGGTATGTACTACAAAACCAGATTCTCTATGTTCATGATGTGTTGCCCAAACTCTGTTTTTTATTTGGTCCGAAGTTTAATGCCCTCATCTTATTCTAGATATATATAAACTTACAGACCAGAATGTTATGTGTAATATGTACTGAATATCACATAGTGATTGTGCGACCAAATATATGTGTGTTAGTAGATCTGAATCACAAACAAGTTTGCTATGTACGTACCTGGTGTTGTGTTAATTTGTGCATTCTAAAATGTTCCATTTCTGTTGTTCTTCAGCTTCCTGTCCACTGGCCTGTCTTATGCCGCCCTCCACCATGATTTTCTCATTGGAAGATCTACCATTTCTGGCATAGTCCGATCGACATGTAGTCAGATATGGTCAACACTACATCAACTCGTCATGCTCCAGCCCAGGATGGAAGACTGGTTGAGGATATCAAGGGACTTTGAGGAGGAATGCCTGCTTCCTAATTGGATTAGGGCCCTTGATGGCAAACATATCTGGGTGCATAAGCTGCCGAACTCTGGCTCACAATTCTTCAATTAGAAACAATAATTTTCTGTTGTATTGTTGGCTCTGGCCGACCCTCAATACAAGTTTATAATTGTTGACATTGGGGCCTATGGAAGGACGGGAGACTCTAGAGTCTTCAATACTTCCATTATGGGTCGGCGGCTACGCAACAACCAGTTGGATCTACCACCACCACGCCAGCTACCAGGCTCCACTCAAGAATCAGTCCCTTATGTCCTTGTGGCAGATGAGGCTTTTCAGTTAACACGCAATGTCATGAGGCCATATCCCCGGCGCAACCTGGACCACCGGCGGTGAATTTGTAACTTGCGCCTATCACATGCTTGGCGACTGGTGGAGTGTTCCTTTGGCATTCATTGGCCAAAATGGTTGGTCCTCCAGTCTGCCAGCTGAGAGAACAAAATGTAAATGAAGTAATTAAAGCATGTGGCGTTGCCCATAACTTCACCAGGATACATGATTGTTCCTCCTCTGCTGGTGTTGTGTGTGGGTCAGACAATGTACGTAGGGCGAGACCACCTATCAACCCTCAACGTTGAACACTCTCTGGGCTCAAAGTGCGTGACATTTTCACAAATTACTTTATGTCACCTCAGGGGGAAACTTCTTGGCCAGAGCATGCTGTGTCTATGTTGTAAATGTTTCTTTTTGGCCTTTGAGAAACTATATATATATATTACAACCCCTTAAGTCTTTTCTCTGTTTAGAAATCAATGTGTAAGCATATGGCAGCATGTCATGATATAAGTGCATCATTGATAAAGACAACAACAATTGAAAGTGAAAACTTTTTATGTATCCTTTTTTTAAAGGCCTTGTGAAGCCTTATGTTATTTAGCAAAATGGTGAGAATTGGCCTTAGAACACAAACAAATTTTTTCGAATGTTAAAATACAGCATTTAACCACAAAAACACACACAAAGTTATACATTGTAGTATGTAAGGGGTGGAGAAGGCGGCAGCCCAGCCTGTGTTGCCTGATGACTAGTGTGGCCACCTTGGCCCTCGGCCTGTGTGGGGGCATACTCTTGCCCATGATGGAGGTAGTGGGCCGGCTCATGGGCTTGAGGTGGATACTGGGCACTATATTGGAGACGACTCTCCTGTTGAGGCTGGTAGGGCCGTGAGTCTAAACCACCAGAATGGCCATGTCGTCCCCAACCAGATTGGGACCAGCCTCCAACATTGGCTTGGAACAAGTGGCCGTATTGGTGTGCTGGGTTATACCCTAACATTTGGGAATGATGTTGCCAATGTTGGGTGGGGGGGAGGGGGTGAGGTGTAGGCCTACGTGTAGGAGGATCCTCAGACCCTGATTGAGCAAGCATTTGGGGGTGTAGGTTAAGACGCATGAGATTCCTGGGTGACAGCTTCCACCTCTCCAGAAACTCAAACAGCTCATAAGGGGTATTGGGGGGTGTTCTTGCGTCAATTAGGATCTGAATGGATCCTCGCACACGTAGCCGCACCTCACGGAGAAGGAAACGTAGATAATGGGCAAGGCTGCGTGAGTACTCCTCCTCCCCATCATCAGTGGCAACTCTGTTACGAGAATTTTGGGCCACTGTATCCACATTGGTCGTGGTATCAGTGGCAGGGATATGGCGCCTTCGTCTACGTCGCCTGGATGGCACAGCAGGCTGGGGGGAGCCCTCTAGGCAAACAGTTGGGCTGCTGTTGTTGCCCTGTTCATCATGGATGGCGGGTGGTGATGCAGCTGACGGTCCTTGTAGTGGCTCTGTTCCTGGTGGTGGTGTTTCTGGTGGCGGCCCAGGTTCTAGGGCAGGATCAGGTCGAGCCGGAGAAGTGACTTGGACCTGGCTCCTTGGAAGCTCACAAGATGGTCCAGAAAGCTCAACCCCTCCACTTACAGGATCGATGATGGCCTCTGATTCAGACCCTGTCTCCCTTTCAGTGATGTTAGACTGAGTTCTGTGATTAAATATAAAATGTAGAAAAAGGAAATTTTTGATCGGGCCCTATAAAGCATTTGTGTCATGTGGTGTTTTTGTTATACTTACGGTCTGAGATCCATAATTGGTGCGAGGAACGAGAGGCGGTCGAAATAAACATATTTCCGCTTTGTGTGGGCCCCTGAACCACTTCTTGCCCGCTACTGGCGCTCATGGCGATACTGGTCACGGATGCTGTGCCAGCGTCTCATCTCATCTTCGACTGCAATGTGACATAAAAGAATGAAAACTTACAATTTGCTTAAAACAAGTTTTTGAACTAGTATCAAAGTCATGTGGCCTACTAGGGTGTGAGTTCTACCCAGGGTGGCATATAGCATTGCTGCAACCAGGCCAGACGCACAGGGTCACAGTAGCTCATGTGGCAATTAGCAACTCTTTAAACTGTTTTTGCTAGGCATTATGAGGAGCTTGGGGACAGGGTAACATTCTCTCAGAGTCAAACAGTGGGTCCAAAAATAATTTACAAGACACAAGAGCCCAATATCAGAAGCACAGGATGTGGGGGGGTCTACTTATAACATTTTTTTGGTATGGCAGGTAATTTGACATACATAATTTATGTGCACGTACGTATGTGCTGCTGCTCCTCACGTAGCCGATCACCAAAATCAGGGAACATTTTGCGACATATGCGCCTCCATGCAGCCTCCTTTCTTGCCCAGTCGGCATAAAGTGCATCCCGTTGGTCCCATAATTCCGGGCGATCATGCACAAGAACAATTAGCAGCTCCACATTCAGATTCTGGTAGGGTGCCATGATGCTGTACTCCGTGGAGGCGTACCTCCTGTATGTCTGGAGCGCTTTTTGAGCTAATTTGCATGTCTAAGCTTCCTGATGATGGATTGGCCCATTTCCTGTCAGCAGGAAAAGTCTTGCGTATTTCTCGCAAGTCACATGTGTATTCCGTGTGTAATGCGATGTTTTTGCGCACCCATAGACTTGCATTGGCGTACTACGGTCGTAATACGCTGACAATCGCAGCATGCTGCGATTGGCACGGACCGTAGAAAATCCGAGAGAAAAATATGGCTGATGGGAGCTACCCAATAGAGAATCATTGGTCCGTGTGCAATGCATTGTTTTATCGCCTCTCACTCGTCCGTATTCCTCTCTAGTGTGACGCCAGCCTAAACCGTATACAAGGAGACAGACTTCACAGGACACAATCTTAGCAGTCAATATTAGCAATAGCTGACATTTATTGGAATCAGAGACGTGAGACGAAAACAGGAATCTGGAAAAGTGGTAGTCAGACTTGACGAGGTCAGGGCAGGCCGCAGACAAGAATGAAGGTCAGGTCAGATACTGGAAGACAACACTGAAGAACACCAAGAATACATTTGCACTAACAGAAAACATTGAGCCTGCTACTTACCTGTCTCAGATCAATAGTTGTGCTCTGCTTCCTTCCCCCATGGCTGCTGCCTTTTGGTGTGCTCCACATTGGATTTCACAAGTTGCCCGGAGAACTACAATGATGCCATCACACAAGGACTTTTATAGCTAACTTAGACACTTATTTAATAAACTTTGTGTTTAGCTACCTTGTATTTTGTATAGAATGTCGCCATCCAGGTCTCTCAGCTGGAATCGTCTCTGAAAACTCCTGTGATTTCTACAACCTTCATCTCTGCCCTGCTGATCAACCCTTCATCTGCTGTAAGGATAATGAACAGTAACTAGACTTTTTTTTTCACACTTCAAACTCTCTCTTAAACACTCTTTTATCAGAGTGTACCTTCCATATAAACTAGTTTGACTTTGTCTAGGCTGCCAGAAGATATTGATTTTTTTATTGCTGATTAACTCTTCATCTGCTGTGAGCATTGTGAACTCTTCTCTGGACTAGTTCACATTACAAATGCTGCTGCAATTCCTGGACTGACTAGGCATCTTCAGTTCCTGTTCTTGTCTACACCCCTGGCTCTATGCTTCCTTGTGCTCCCTGTTTCACTTTTCTGCTTGTCCTGATCCTCGCTACTGCGACATGCCATCCTGCAAGTCCTGCCCACTATGTCATCTGGCAACTTAGTGGATCCATCTCTCCAGGTGAGCCTTAAAGCAGATAAAGCACATTAGATCAGCATTCCTTAAGCATCCTAGGTCAGTTGGTGAGCATTAGTTCTGGAAAAAGGACCAGGGCACATGCTGGCCCTTTAAAGCACTGGGCAACCACACAAATGGTCCTAGCCAGAGAAGCATATTGGCAACCATGCAAAAGCAGAAGAGGGGGGGGGGGCAGGAGCTACAAAGAAAACGAAAAACCTATTAAAAGGGGATATTGAAATGTCCCTTTAATTTTACTAAATATCACAATAAAAATGATATTGAGCAAAAATGTTTAGAATTTCGTTTTAGTTATGATAGGGCTGTTTGCTGATGTGATATCATGGTGTGAAAAATGCATAAAATATCTTATGCTATCACGATGATATCTTATTAGCAAAAAGTAGTAATTATCATGCGTAAATGCAAATTCATAAAAATGTCCTGAATTGACAAAAAAAAAATCACAGTGAATTTTATTGTGCGATTGGCTACTGCAGAAAATTGGTGATATAAAGAGGTTCTGCAGAAGCTGCCTTGCTAGTGTGATATTCAATTGCACTTTTAGGCTGTGAGCCCACGTTCAGGATTTTTCACGTTTTTTTTCACTTTTTTTTTTTAACCTTTTTCCCTGCAAAAACGCTTAAAAAGCATATACATTAAGCATACCATTATTAGAATGCATTCCGCAATTTTTGTGCACATGCTGCGTTTTTTTCCACAAAAAAGCCCCGCATCTTGGAAAAAACGCAACATGTTCATTAATTTTGCAGAAAATCTGCGGATTTGCCACTATGTTCATTGTATTAGGATGCTCAGGGAAAAAACGCGAAAAATCCGCCCAAAAAAAGCGAAAAAAAATTGTGGATTTCCTTTAGAAGGAGTCTGGTTTTGCTCAGGAAAATTCTGCTTACGTGGGCACATAGCCTTATTACCGATCTGGATTCTCTAGTACATGCAGTGGGAATCGTCTGCGGAGTCGGTGCTCTCTACTGCAGCACCAGCGTGCTGTCACCAAAGGAGCTTGCAATCTATGTGTAAGGATGTGAGTGGCACACAGCTGACGTCTACAGGGCAGGCTGCAGTCTGTATGTCAAGGTAGCTCCCAATCAGAGAGCTGTGAGAGGGCAGAGCTAGCCCTGCCCAAGCCCTTGTGTGTGACAGTCACTCAGTCCTTGCAGCTGTGTATGTGTCTATCCTCTGCGCTCATCTAGAGAGACTGTGCTCAGTGCCAGGCCAGCAGCATGTCCAGAGATACAGGTGGAGGGTGAGTACACTCTCTATATACTGACTGCACTTTCAGCCTCCTCTGTGCCAGCTCCAGCCTCAAGGGCCTGGGAAAAGAAAGCACAGCTGTGCACCCCTCCAGCACACAAGGTGTTAACCCTGATTAATTTCCCTATAGCGATCCGTAATGTCTTCTTAGTTATTAATTTATTGCGTTGCGTAATGATAGAAGCTGCGCTGTATCCCTGAGCGCAAGTTTATGGAGATCCAGTTATATAAACTCCCACATTGGGTAGAAGAGGCTGGAAATGGAAACTAGTCACAAATGTATCTACGAGGAAAGCTGGTATTTAGGACGTGGATCTGTTACCGCAAAGCCCTAAGCAGGCTTGGACTGGCCCACCGGAGAACAGGAGAATTCTCTGGTGGGCCCCTGTACAATATGTCTGCGACCAATGTGCACTGGATGAGTAGATTGCAAGCTCTATGGTCCACAAGGTGGCCATGAAGATATATGTAGGACTGTAATGCATTAAGTAGATTGCAAGCTCTATGGTCCACAAGGTGGCCATGTAGATATATGTAGGACTGTAATGCATTAAGTAGATTGCAAGCTCTATGGTCCACAAGGTGGCCATGTAGATATATGTAGGACTGTAATGCATTAAGTAGATTGCAAGCTCTATGGTCCACAAGGTGGCCATGTAGATATATGTAGGACTGTAATGCATTAAGTAGATTGCAAGCTCTATGGTCCACAAGGCTGCCATGTAGATGTACGTAGTGCCGCTGAGATGGCCGCCTTCACTGTCATGCATTGAGTAGATTGCAAGCTCCGAAGTCGTAAACTCTATAGACAGGAATGAAAGTGTTTGCACTAATCTCTGTGTCCGATGATCACCGTAAATTTGTTTTTTCTGTCCTCTTCAGTCTTTGCAGAAAGTCTAAGAAGGATCTTAGTAATGTACATTGTGGACAATGCAAATACCCAGTTGTATAAATATTTACAGGTTTGGAAACAACGTTGCATCATAATAAATCAGTCTGGTGATTTACCAATGATTGTCTCCAGCGCACGTATATCTGATTTCTTTTAGGCTGTGTGCCCACGTTGCGTTTTTTAAGCGTTTCCGCAGCGCTTTTAGACAAGCGTTTCTGCAGCGGAAACGCTTAAGAAAAGCATCTAATGTAATAGAATGGAAAACGCACATGTTGTGCTAATGGTGTGTTTTTTCTGCTGCTGAAACGCCCTTGCCGAAAAAAACCCCAGCATGTTCATTAATTGTGCGGAATCGCATGCGATTCCGCATACATACACTGTAATTGCAAAAACACATAGGAAAACGCATGTCAAAACTCTTGACAATCGTGTCAAAAACGCGTGTCAAAAAGCGCATGCGTTTTCCCTGGCAAGGGCATGCATTACTGCTCAGGAAAAAAACGCTTGAAAAATGCTATGTGGGCACATAGCCTTAATGTATCTGGAGCTAAGTCTTTGCAAAGTTTGCAACTTAGTTGGATTCTCTCCTTCTTTCACCAGATTTTCCCCTATACAGTCATATGTAAAAGTTTGTGCACCCCTATTAATGTTAATCTTTTTTCTTTATAACAATTTTGGTTTTTGCAACAGCTATTTCAGTTTCATATATCTAATAACTGATGGACTCAGTTATATTTCTGGATTCAAATGAGGTTTATTGTACTAACAGAAAATGTGCAATCTGCATTTAAACAAAATTTGACCGGTGCAAAAGTATGGGCACCCTTATCATTTTCTTGATTTGAACACTCCCAACTACTTTTTACTGACTTCCTGAAGCACTAAATTGGTTTTCTAACCTCATTGAACTTTGAACTTCATAGCCAGGTGTATCAAATCATGAGAAAAGGTATTTAAAGTGGCCACTTGCAAGTAGTTCTCCTATTTGATTCTCCTATGAAGAGTGGCATCATGGGCTCCTCAAAACAACTCTCAAATGATCTGAAAACAAAGATTATTCAACATAGCTTTTCAGGGGAAGGATACAAAAAGTTGTCTCAGAGATTTAACCTGTCAGTTTCCACTGTGAGGAACATAGTAAGGAAATGGAAGAACACAGGTACAGTTCTTGTTAAGCCCAGAAGTGGCAGGCCAAGAAAAATATCAGAAAGGCAGAGAAGAAGAATGGTGAGAACAGTCAAGGACAATCCACAGACCACCTCCAAAGACCTGCAGCATCATCTTGCTGCAGATGGTGTCACTGTGCATCGGTCAACAATACAGCGCACTTTACACAAGGAGAAGCTGTATGGGAGAGTGATGCAAAAGAAGCCGTTTCTGCAAGCACGCCACAAACAGAGTCATCTGAGGTATGCAAAAGCACATTTAGACAAGCCAGTTACATTTTGGAAGAAGGTCCTGTGGACTGATGAAACAAAGATTGAGTTGTTTGGTCATACAAAAAGGCGTTATGCATGCGCTGTATTGTTGACCGATGCACAGTGACACCATCTGCAGCAAGATGAGGCTGCCGGTCTTTGGAGGTGGTCTGTGGATTGTCCTTGACTGTTCTCACCATTCTTCTTCTCTGCCTTTCTGATATTTTTCTTTGCCTGCCACTTCTGGGCTTAACAAGAACTGTACCTGTGTTCTTCCATTTCCTTACTATGTTCCTCACAGTGGAAACTGACAGGATAAATCTCTGAGACAACTTTTTGTATCCTTCCCCTGAAAAGCTATGTTGAATAATCTTTGTTTTCAGATCATTTGAGAGTTGTTTTGAGGAGCCCATGATGCCACTCTTCATAGGAGAATCAAATAGGAGAACTACTTGCAAGTGGCCACTTTAAATACCTTTTCTCATGATTTGATACACCTGGCTATGAAGTTCAAAGCTCAATGAGGTTACAAAACCAATTTAGTGCTTCAGGAAGTCAGTAAAAAGTAGTTAGGAGTGTTCAAATCAAGAAAACGATAAGGGTGCCCATACTTTTGCACCGGTCAAATTTTGTTTAAATGCAGATTGCACATTTTCTGTTAGTACAATAAACCTCATTTGAATCCAGAAATATAACTGAATCCATCAGTTATTAGATATATGAAACTGAAATAGCTGTTGCAAAAAACAAAATTGTTATAAAGAAAAAAGGTTAACATTAATAGGGGTGCCCAAACTTTTACATATGACTGTATAAATTACTTCTACCAACTTTTCGACCTCTTTTATAGCACGCAACTCCTGCATGAGACCCCGGCAGCTCCACATAACTAGGAAGATGCATTATATAATTGTCCTGCGACATATGCTAATTGGCACCGAGGAGTCCGATGGGCGTCCCCAAACCATGTTCCGTGCCTCCTCTGTGCCTGCAGTAGCCGCCTCTCCCGCATTGATTGAGATCACCACACAGCCCATTTCTCCATGGCCGACATATGATTGGTGCAACTTCTGCAGCCGCACAGGGGCCCAAGAGACAATGGGGCCACGACCACCTCAATTGTGCATTATGGTGAGATGTTTGGCTGCAAAGGGCCCATATATTGTTGTTGCATAGGGACCCTTTATTGTCTGTGTCCGCCATTGTGTTCAACTCTTGCGCCTGCACTGTAGGGAACAAGATTTACGCAGGCGCAACTGACTGTGTGGCCGACGTAAGAAATATAATCCACCTCGATTAAGGAGAGGCAGCGAATATTTACAATGAAGAGACTCCAGGAGATGCCCAAGGTCAATGCTGATTAACATCAGAACAATTATAAAAAGTTTTTTCCTACATCTGCAGGGCCGAGGTTGTTGGAGTGCTCTTAAAGAATTATAAAAGTTGGTGGATTCTTTTTTTTTTTCTTAATTCCTTTGTGCTTCAAAGATTCCCCAACAGAGTGTCCTGTTTCAGAAACCTCCAGCAATCAGTTGCAATCTGTACAAGAACCAGCAGTAGGTGTTGAATTCTTCTACAGCACTCCCAGAGGAGAAATGAAGTATTACACAGTTCTCATTCAAATCTATGGCTATGCAGGGTCCTCCAGAGTAAGAGTTGTTCTTAGATTTGAGTTCCTTTAAGAGTTCTAGAGTCTTCATACAGTCATTAAGTATAACTTGTTTTTTTTTTCCTGTGCTTTTTATACTCCAGCAATGCAATTATCCAACTTCAACTGGGCAAAATTGAGTGCACGGCATAAACTACAAGGGATAATGTCCTTTTTATCATGGTCTCGTTAATAACCTACGCTTGGCGCTGTCCTGGTAACAGTTCCTAAGCTGTGCTCTCGTGGCGGTGGGCGTATGTGGGCACACACTTAGGAGTAATATTGTACATAAGCACAGATAATGATGAAAGGAGCTGTAGGGTCATCGGGTGCTGTCATCAGCAAGAGTAAATTGTCTGCGGTGACGAGAGCTTGCAGTGGCTATAATAAAATTTGTACAGCAATGTAAATCACATTTTAATCATTCGATGGTTTCAGAATATATTTTCCCAGCCGAATAAGTAAATGTTACATTAAATGAATAATTTATATTTATAGATATATTTTAGGCAGGACTTAAAAAAATTGTCAAAGTGCTAGGTCTCCATGTTGATAAGTTATATATATACACTTTCAGTGATCAGCTGCGATCTGTTGGAAAACTTGGAAGCAAGTATTTCACCTCTCCACTCACTCCCTCCTAGACCCTTCACAGTCCGGTTTCCGCCCCCTACATTCGACAGAAACTACACTCATCAAAGTGACCAATGACCTTCTGACAGCAAAACGTAATGGTGACCACTCTCTGCTCATTCTTCTCGACCTTTCTGCAGCTTTCGACACTGTTGACCATCCTCTCCTACTCTCTAGGCTCCAGTCACTAGGCATTAAGGACACTGCTCTTTCCTGGTTCTCCTCCTATCTTTCCGACCGCTCCTTCAGTGTTCTGTTTTCTGGCTCCACTTCATCTCCTCTTCCTCTCACTGTTGGGGTACCTCAGGGCTCAGTCCTTGGCCCCCTTCTCTTCTCTCTCTACATGGCCCCAATTGGACAGACCATCAGCAGATTTGGCTTTCAGTACCATCTTTATGCTGATGACACACAACTGTACACATCATCCCCTGACCTTACCCCCGCTGTACTACAGAACGCCACTGACTGTCTGTCTGCAGTCTCCAACATCATGTCTGCTCTCTATCTGAAACTCAACCTCTCCAAAACTGAACTTCTTCTGCTCCCACCATCTACTAACCTCCCTAAATCTGACATTTCCCTCTCTGTGGGTGGCACCATAATAACACCCCGACAGCAGGCACGCTGTCTGGGTGTTATGTTCGACTCCGATCTCTCCTTCACCTCCCATATACAATCTCTTGCCCGCTCGTGCCGCTTACACCTAAAGAACATCTCTAGAATCCGCCCTTTTCTCACCATGGAAACAACAAAAACTCTCACTGTCGCCCTGATCCACTCCCGCCTGGACTACTGTAATGCTCTATTAATTGGCCTCCCTCTCACTCGACTCTCCCCTCTCCAGTCTATCCTTAATGCAGCAGCCAGGGTTGTCCATCTGGCTAATCGTTACTCAGACGCGTCCGCTCTTCGCCAGTCGTTACACTGGCTGCCAATTCATTACAGGGTACAATTCAAAGTACTTGTTCTCACCCACAAAGCTCTCCACAGTGCGGCACCCCCTTACATCTCCTCCCTCATTTCTGTCTATCGGCCTAACCGACCGCTGCGCTCTGCAAATGACTTTCAACTAACCTCTGCCCTAATCCATACCTCCCACTCCCGACTCCAAGACTTCTCCCGTGCTGCGCCAATCCTCTGGAATGCTCTACCCCAAGATATTAGGATCATCCACAATTTGCATAGTTTTAGGCGCTCGCTCAAAACGCATTTGTTCAGAGCGGCCTATCACATTCAGTAATCAAAGTCATGTTATGTTTGTGTGTGTGTAGCCCATTCACTATCTCCATCTAACCCCCACCCCCTGAAGATGGCTGGACCGTCATTGTAAATACATCATTGTATATACAAACCTATGCTTTGTATCTCTCCCACCTCATTGTAGATTGTAAGCTCCACAAGCAGGGTCGTCTTATTTCGCTTTAATTATTGTATTGTTAACGTTGTTACTTATGACTGTTGTGTTTGAAACTGTTCAACTGTAAAGCGCTGCGGAATATGTTGGCGCTATATAAATAAAGATGATTATTATTATTATTATTTCATTTCCCTACAGCACCCCTACTGGTGGAATAAAGTATTACATAACTTCCAATTAAATCAATGGTTTGTCCTAAAAATGGACGTGCAAAGTCCTCCCGACACATTTTGTTATTTCTTTTCACTTTAATAGGAGGAGAAACCTCTGTTTTGATAACTCCTTTAAAATCAGTTATACAGGTGTCCTGATAAGATGTGACCCTGAGGACAGCGGCCCTGTCTGTATAGCACGGATTGTAGATTTTTACATGCTTGTCTCTGGAGATACACACATAACTTGGCATAGATACATAGTTCCTACATTCTCAGAGTTAAAGGGAATCTGTCCTTAGGCTTTTTTCACTTAATCTGAAAGCGGTATAATGTAGAGCCAGAGACCCTGATTCTAGCGTTGTGTCTCTTACTGGGCTACTTGCTTTAGTTTTGATAAAATCACAGTTTTATCCACAGGAAATTATCACTAGAGGACTAGTACACCTGCTGCCATATGGTCCTCCATATTCATGAGCTCTGTATTACCCCACCCCTACCACTGTCTGGCAGCTTTTTGCCTATGCACAGTGAACACAGAAAGCTGCCAGTCAGCAGTGTAGGCAGGGTTAAATACCTCTCGGCATTCAGAGAACTGGCTGAGAAAAATTTTATCAAAACAAGCAGCCCAGTAAGTGATACATCGCTGGAATTAGGGTCTCTGTCCCTACATCATGCTGCTCTCAGATAGGGTAGCAAAAACCTGCTGACAGATTCCCTGAATGTGAAAATCTTAGCAATTAGTGCACATAAAAGTAGGAAGGTGTATATTCTGCGGTTTTCCATAATGCTAATGTAGCAGAGCTGAATTTGTCACTTACTCATTACGCTCAACCACCTTTTGTAATGGCATCAATTCTGACTTTACCGGCTGCCCACACACCACACACTGCTGATAGTGAGATCAATACTGATTAGATGATTTCTGGATGTGTAGGTGAATGCATTAGCTGTGTACACACTGATATGTCCACATGAGAAGCAATACATAAGATGCTGCTGCATCCTCATATCTCCATAATCCCTTCAGAGGGACCCCGGTATCTGCTCTCCACATATGGCTTTGCCCCAATAGAGTCCATAATCTCTGCACCCACAACAGTGAATCTTTTCATCAAATTCATCGATAAGTTTGGTAATATGGCACAATGGTTGACCTGTTATGGTCGACTCAACTTTACCAGGAAATGTAAGTACAGTGATGCTCCCGACTTTATGTATGTTTGCATTAGGATTAACCTTTGTCCATTTCTGCTTACAAGATGCAAGAAAAAAAAAGAAAAGCAAATAATGTCAGATCCTTCTAGAGCTCACAAACAGGTGATTGGCAAGTTATAAGAAAGTGACCGACAGAAAAATAACGATTAGAGTCAACTCTAGGATCCTCCGATATCCGTTCACTTAAGTATTGACAAATGTGGAAAAATGTCCACTGACAAAAGAGCAGTGAAAAAAAGAGCACGGAGGGTGAAGAGTTATGCATTCACCTATTTGTGTTTAGAAACTGAGAGTCTATCGCCTTGTAGAGAGATGTTTTCAGTGAGTGAGGAGTTATAATGGCCTTTTATGTTTATCATGGCAATGAGTCATTTTGGTTATACAATAAAAAGTGAAAAAGTCAAATGAGATGAATTCTTTTTATAAGCAAGGTGTGATCCCGATGTGATCCTGAGCCAGGAAAAACGTTATGAAGTGGGAATAGTGTGAGCAGATGGATATTAGATAGATAATAGATATTAATTAGATGGAAAATAGATAATATATAGATATTAAGTAGATAGATAATAGATAGATAATCAATAATAGATAGATAGATAATATATAGATATTTGATAGATAATAAATAGATGATATATAGATAGATAAAAAAAAAGAGATGGCTAGATTAGACAGACAAGAAATATATATATATATACAGTAATTTTCACCAAAACCTCTTACATACAAAAATTCCAAAAATGGGGGGCTGCATTCCAAAGTGAAATAATGAAAAAACTTATTTTAATCAACAAATTGCAACATTTCAGCTCAAAATTGCAGAGACTGTAGAAATGTTCTACCATTTTGAGCCAAAACGTCGTGCTGATTTAAAATCTATTTTTTTTTTATTATCTGACTTTGCAGTGGTGCCCACATTTCTTGGAATTTTTGTACATAGAAATAAGTAGATAAATAAGAAAGAGATACATATACAGTGGGTACGGAAAGTATTCAAACCCCTTTAAATTTTTCACACTTTGTTTCATTGCAGCCATTTGGTAAATTCAAAAAAGTTCATTTTTCCTCATTAATGTGCACTCTGCACCCCATCTTGACTGAAAAAAACAGAAATGTAGAAATTTTTGCAAATTTATTAAAAAAGAAAAACCGAAATATCACATGGTCATAAGTATTCAGACCCTTTGCTCAGACACTCATATGTAAGTCACATGCTGTTCATTTCCTTGTGATCCTCCTTGAGATGGTTCTACTCCTTCATTGGAGTCCAGCTGTGTTTAATTAAACTGATAGGACTTTATTTGTAAAGGCGCACACCTGTCTATATAAGACCTCACAGTGCATGTCAGACCAAATGAGAATCATGAGGTCAAAGGAACTGGCCAAGGAGCTCAGAGACAGAATTGTGGCAAGGCACAGATCTGGCCAAGGTTACAGAAGAATTTCTGCAGTACTCAAGGTTCCTAAGAGCACAGTGGCCTCCATAATCCTTATATGGAAGAAGTTTGGGACCAAGAGAAGTCTTCCTACACCTGGCCGTCCAGCCAAACTGAGCAATCGTGGGAGAAGAGTCTTGGTGAGAGAGGTAAAAAAGAACCCCAAGATCACTGTGGCTGAGCTCCACAGATACAGTAGGGAGATGGGAGAAAGTTCCACAAAGTCAACTATCACTGCAGCCCTCCAGCAGTCGGGCCTTTATGGCAAAGTGGCCCGACGGAAGCCTCTCCTCAGTGCAAGACATATGAAAGCTTGCATAGAGTTTACTAAAAAACACAAGAAGGACTCCCAGACTATGAGAAATAATATTCTCTGGTCTGATGAGACAAAGATAGAACTTTTTGGTGATAATTCTAAGCAGTATGTGTGGAGTAAACCAGGCACTGCTCATCACCTGCCCAATACAATCCCAACAGTGAAACATGGTGGTGGCAGCATCATGCTATAGGGATGTTTTTCAGCTACAGGGACAGTACGACTGGTTGCAATTGAAGGAAACATGAATGCAGCCAAGTACAGAGAAATCCTGGATGACAACCTCTTCCAGAGTGCTCTGGACCTCAGACTTGGCAGAAGGTTCACCTTCCAACAAGACAATGACCCTAAGCACACAGCTAAAATAACAAAGGAGAGACATCAGAACAACTCTGTGACCATTCTTGACTGGCCCAGCCAGAGCCCTGACCTAAACCCAACTGAGCATCTCTGGAGAGACCTGGAAATGGCTGTCCACCAACGTTCACCATCCAACCTGAAGGAACTGGAGAGGATCCGTAAGGAAGAATGGCAGAGGATCCCCAAATCCAGGTGTGAAAAACTTGATGCATCATTCCCAAGAAGACTCATGGCTGTATTAGCTCAAAAGGTGCGTCTACTCAACACTGAGCAAAGGGTCTGAATACTTTCCATAACTACTGTAGGTAGATAATATGCCATGGGTAGATGAAATACAGTTTTTACTACAGCATCTATGATCTTTAGAACACAATCCACGTCATATTCATCAGACTTCCAGTATCAGTGTAGTCAATCAATAATTCCTGGTGAGACCAGTAGTTCCACAAGCGATCACCTCCAACAATATTGCCACGAATTTTCCCTTAGGCCGGGATCACACACAGCGAGATACGGCCGAGTCTCGCAGGTTAAAACCAAGCTCTGGCGCCGGCACTCCGGAGCGGAGCGTGCAGCCGCACAGCAATACATTGAGCTGCACGCTCCACTCCGGAGTGCCGGTGCCAGAGCTTGGTTTTAACCTGCGAGACTCGGCCGTATCTCGCTGTAGTGTGACTCCGGCCTAAGAGAACAAGCGGACATCGAGCAGCTCTGTCGCACATCGAGCTTGTAATTAGGATTTCTTCTAATCACAGTTTGGAGCTGGTTTTCCTGCAGAGCTGCTCGATGTCCGGTTGTTCTCTAAGGGGAAACTCGTGGTAATATTGTTGGAGGTGTTCGCTTGTGGAACTACTGGTCTCAGCAGCAATTATAGCAACATCATTGATTGAATACTCCGATGCTTTATATCTGTAAAGTGGGGGCCGACTCCATATTAATGTGTATGGATGTAGAATGGCAGGTCAGGGAAGCTCCTGGGGTGTAATGTGGAGGGGGCACATAATTTGTCCATATAGTGAATATTATACGGACCAGACTGTACTTTTCAGGGGAGATCGCTCAGTGATGTGCTTGGTTTTTCCTATTATTTCGGGTTGGATCGGCACAGCCTGGATCTGTTTTTTGGCCTCCATAGAAGACCTGCTGTTTGTGTCGCTGCCAGGTGATACGTAGGTAACAGACAATATTGAATTTTGGGGATCTGATTCTTAGACACTTCCCTCTGGCGCTGGTTCACGACTTTGGGATAAGTACATATTATCTTTCTTACGTGTTTGCACACTTGATTTCACCGCAGATAACATATTTCTGGCCTGATCTCATTAGTAAAGCCAATCCTGGGCAAACAGGTGCCAGTGTGTGGCTTCTTCCGTACAGCCCTAAGTGCCGCGGCACTCCAGATCATTCTCATCTACCGGCAATCAGGGAGCCGCAGTCCGTCAGCTCAGTATGAGACACACAATGTATGTGATCGCAATTAAAGAAACCACCGTGGAAAAGTCTTATTTATGAAATATCTGTTTTGTGTACACAGCTCCTATGCAGACCTATGTGTCCTCCATGGTTACAGACTAATAATTAATAATTTTCAGATGATAAATTAATCCCATGGATTTGCATTCCCGAGAAAATCCTCCATTCATTTTATCTCTGAACAAAGAAAACAAAAAATATAAAATTGTTTTCTACTTATAGAAACCCCCTGTTAACAAAACAAACTGTGCTCTACTCACCCTCCCTGGGTTCAGTGGTAAGTCTCCCCCTGCTGCTCCCAGTGTCTGATATTATCTGCAGTCAACAGCACTGCAGCCAATCACTGAGCCCAGCAACTCTGTCCACTCACTGTTCGCTCACTGATTGGCTGCAGCGCTTTCAGTACTCATTTATTATTGATTAAAGTCTTTTTCCTGTTTCACAAAACCCTATCACTCCAGCTAGATTTTGTTTTAAAGAAATGAACTGTTCTTTGCACACCCTACCCTGGTCCAGCGCTCAGTCTCCACCATTGCTCCCACTGTCTGTTATTGTCTGCAGCGCTGACGTCATGTCATTAGTCCTGCAGACGATCACTGAGTTTATAACCTCTGAGTTGCTCATGCCTTTAACTTGGGCAGAAGCTGAAGTCACTGATTGGCTGCAGCGCTTTTGACGTGACATCAGTTCTGCAAACAATAACAGACACCAGGAGCTGCGGTGGAGATTTAGCTTTGGACCTGATGAGGGAGAATAGAGCTCACATTTTTTTTTTTTTTAAATAAACTTCTGCCTGGGGACAGGGTTTGCTGATGACAGATCTGTGATTCTTATGACTTTCTGTTGGAGCACATCATGGTGGTCTTGGACTATGTTTATTCTGATTTTTTTTTTTAGATGATTAAAAGAAACAAGCTTTTCAATGCCAATTGAGGAAGTGCTCCTTTTTGGAGCATTGAAGGCTTTTGGAAGAGTTTTCTTGCAGCCATTTTGTTGGGCAGTGACTAGTTTTGGAGCAGATTCTATTAGGATCTTTTTTTTAAAAAACTGACGTAAACTTTATTTTTTCCCCCCCGCCACTTTTTCAAAACTTTTCAGAAAAACATACTGTACATGAAAAAAAAACAGCCGAATTGAGTTCCCATAGTAATTAAATACGTTTTCCAAGCTGAGCAGAAATCTCTGCAGTCAATTTGCGACAGTGCCCACTGGGCGCACAGAAAGGATTCCGCTCCATCTCCACCGCGAGTGGGTGATCCCGTGCCGTCTAGATTGTCATCTGCTTCTTTCAACAGGGCTACTGAAAGAATCGGATGACAATCTAGTTGGCATATGACTAAGTCTATGAAAATCACATATTTGCAGTCCACTCGTTCTGCAGATAGAGGGGAATCCTGACAGTGTATGTATTGCACACTGTCCCTGTTTGGCAATCTCAGTCACCTAGATTCACTGCAGAAATTTCTGCTCACCTTGGAAAAGCCCTTTAAGAAGACGAGTTATCCAGGTGTTTTTGAAGTGTTTTTTTGAGAAGGATTTTGGAGCTACAAAGTACATAAAGGTTCAAAAAAGGAAAAAACACAAAAAAAGTAAAATCCTTGATGACTGCAATGGATTTTTTATACACCGCACTTCAAGTTTAAGAACTATATAAGTGATGATGATAAAGCAGACAAGTGATCAGCTATATTTCAGAAATGTCACTTTTTATGTCTCGCCATCATCTTACTTCGCTTAGAATATTGGTACACAATGAGAGGGATCCTGTGATGTCAGGTGACGCCTCATTAGGGCCCGATTATACATGCATGTTAAATAGCATTGACATTTCTTCAGATACAAACAGGATCTTCAGGTGACACGATGTTTGCTAAATTTACAGTCGTTTTACAAGATAATTTCAACGCGCAAAAGAATGTGCAGGCTACCTCTGCAACCCCTGTAGCTATGCCATGGAAGCTCCTGTATTTGACTTGGGGGCAGTAAAAAGTTATAATTCCTCATAACTTCAGTTCACATAAAACCGCCATATAGCGCCAAGATAATATACCAAAATATAGAAAAAAAAAATAAAATGCAGTATTCAAATAATTCCACTATATGTTACCAAAAAGTATGTAGAAAACAAATAATTTCACCAAATAATATGCAGTATTGACATAATACTGCCAAATAGTAGGCAAATAATATGCAGTAGTAAAATAATGCCGTCATACAGAATTCAAATTATATGCAGTAGTCAAATAATATCACCATATACTGCACACATAGTATGCATTGTTCAAATAATATCAGAATATAGTTCTCAACAAATATCCACTATTGACATAATACTGCCATTTAGTGGCCAAATAATATACAGTAGTAAATTAATGCCATCATACAACATCCAAATAATAGGCTGTAGTCAAATAATACCACTATATAGTGTAGATGTAATATTCAGTATTGAAATTATACTCACATGTAGTGTCCTTATAATATGCAGTATTGAAATATTTCCACTATATATTACCAAGACAATATGTGGAATTCAATTAACATCACCATATATGGTAGTTCTCAACTTATATGTTGTATTGGCATAATACTGCCATATTATGGCCAAATAATATGCAGCGGTAACATAATACCGTCATACAACATCCAAATAATATGCAATAGTCAAATAATATCACCATATAATGCTCACATAATATGTAGTTATCAAATAATAATGCTACATGGTGCCCGCCCAAATAATATACAAGTTTCAGATTGGAAGTTTGTAAAAATGAATGCTTAGGAGCGATCTTATTACATTGTGTGACGGCCAGGAAGGTTACGTCCGAGAGTGGACCCCCTGGATCGCGGCACTGGAGTTCCCGGGGGTGAGCGCGCCAGGTGGTGCCGACCCCTATACAGGGGCCGTTAAGGGCAGACGCTCGGAAGACAGATACGGCGACTGCTAGAACCAAGAGGGGCGGCTCAAAGGACTGAGTGAGAGGTTCAGGACGGAGAACGGAATGCAGGACGGAGTAGGAAGTACAGGAGTACAGGACGGAGACACGGAGTACAGGACTGGGCACTGGAGTATAGGACGGAGACACGGAGTACAGGACTGGGTACTGGAGTACAGGACAGAGACACGGAGTACAGGACTGGGCACTGGAGTACGGGACGGAGACATGGAGTACAGGACTGGGCACTGGAGTATAGGACGGAGACACGGAGTACAGGACTGGGCACTGGAGTATAGGACGGAGACACGGAGTACAGGACTGGGTACTGGAGTACAGGACGGAGACACGGAGTACAGGACTGGGCACTGGAGTACGGGACGGAGACATGGAGTACAGGACTGGGCACTGGAGTATAGGACGGAGACACGGAGTACAGGACTGGGCACTGGACTACAGGACGGAGACACAGAGTACAGGACTAGAAACAGAGTGTGAAGGGGGAAACCCCTAAACACTTTGCCAGGATACCGCAAGGAAAAGGCACACGATAATCAGGCATCTCCACCATGCTGGGACGGCGGCTACCACCGCCGACGTGACAGTACCCCCCATTTACGTCTCCCTCCCCTGAGGTTGGACAAAAACTTCCTTAAAAGAAGAGGAGCATTAACATTCTCCTTAGGTTCCCAGGACCTCTCCTCAGGACCAAAACCCTTCCAATCAATGAGGAAGAGGGTACGCCCCCGAACTTTTTTCATTGCAAGAATTTCTTTTACCTCAAAGATGTTATCGGCCCCTAGTGGCTGAGGGGAAGGAGGTGGGACTGAGCGATACCGATTCAGAACAACAGGTTTAAGGAGCGAGACATGGAAGGCGTTAGGGACCCGAAGCGAAGCCGGCAACCTCAATTTATAAGCCACGTTGTTAATGCGTCCCAGAACCTCGAACGGGCCGATGTACCGAGGACCCAGTTTCTAAGAAGGTATCATCAAGCGGATATGCTTAGTTGACAGCCAGACTTTGTCGCCAGGTTGGTATGGCGGAAGATCCCTGCACCTCTTGTCTGCATGTCTCTTAATCCGGATACTGGATCTTTCAAGTGCCTCTCTGGTCTCCCTCCAGACTTGATAAAATTGGGTGGCGAGGGCATCTGCTGCGGGAACACCAGAAGGCGTAGAAAGAGGTAGTGGAACACCAGGGTTCTGGCCAGAAACCACGAAAACGGCGTTTTATTGGTGGACTCATTAGGATGGTTGTTGTGGGCGAATTCTGCCCATAGCAACAGGGACACCCAATTGTCTTGATGGGCGTTAGAGAAGTGACGCAGGTAGGTTGCTAATACCTGATTGATCCGTTCCAATTGCTCATTAGACTGAGGATGATACGCAGAAGAAAAGTCCAGAGATATACCCATGAGTTTGCTGAGTGCCCTCCAAAAACGGGAGGTAAACTGGACCCCTCGATCGGAGACAATTCATTGAGGGAGTCCGTGAAGCCAAAGATCTGGTGTATGAAGACCTTGGCCAGCTCAGATGCCGTAGGTAATCCGGGCAGCGGGATGAAATGGGCCATCTTGGAAAAGCGATCAACCACTGCTAAGATGGTAGTGCACCCGGAAGAGCGCGGTAGATCGGTAATGAAATCCATACCAATCTGTCGCCAAGGGACCTCAGGTGGAGGCAGAGGGTGAAGCAGACCGGACGGCAGACTTCTTGGTACTTTATTCAGAGCACAAGTCGTGCAGGAGGCTATGAAATCTGTCACATCTTGGCGAAGGGAAGGCCACCAATAGTAGCGTGACAGAAGGCTGAGGGTTTTCTTGACCCCGACGTGACCCGCAATCTTGGAGGAAAGCCCCCAGTCTAAGACTTCCGACCTTTTATTCTGTGGGACGAAGGTCTTGCCTGGCGGAATGGGGGAGAGCGTCACGGGCGCCACGGTGATAACTTTGGCGGGCTCAATGATGTGAGAAGAAACCTCCTCAGCCTCAGGTGACTGTAGGGACCTGGATAGAGCATCTGCCTTGATGTTTCTGTCCCCAGGTCGAAAATGAAGTTTGAAGTCAAACCGGGAGAAGTATAGCGACCACCTGGCTTGCCTGGCGTTGGGCCTTTGCGCAGACTGAAGATACGCCAAATTCTTGTGGTCCGTGAAGATTATGAATGGATGGACTGCCCCCTCTAAAAGATACCGCCACTCCTCCAAAGCCATCTTAATGGCTAGTAATTCCCGGTCTCCAATTGAATAGTTGCATTCTGCGGGAGAGAATGATTTAGAGAAGTACCCACAAGGTACCACTTGACCAGAAGTTGTCCGCTGAGAAAGGACCGCTCCCGCACCAGTAGAGGAGGCATCCACCTCCAGGATGAAGGGCCTATTGACTAACGGCCGGTGTAAAATCGGAGCGGTAGCAAAGGACCATTTCAAGACAAGAAAGGTCTCTTCAGCCTCGGGAGTCCAGACATTTGATTTGGTCCCTTTCCAGGTCAAGGCAGAGATGGGCTTGGTCACAGAGGAAAAGAAGGGAATGAACTGTCTGTAATAGTTCGCGAAACCCAGGAACCATTGGATGGCTTTTACTCCAACCGGATGTGGCCATTTGAGCACAGCAGACAATTTTTCGGGGTCCATCTTCACTCCGGAGTCCGTGATGATATACCCTAGGAAGGGCAATGAGGTTTGCTCGAACAGACATTTTTCTAATTTTGCGTAGAGTCTGTTCTCCCGTAGACATTGCAGAACCAGGCGAACACTCTTTCTGTGAGTGGATAAGTCAGATGAAAAGATGAGTATGTCATCTAGATACACGACGACATATGAGTAGAGTAGGTCTCGAAAGATCTCATTAACGAACTCCTGGAACACCGCCGGGGCATTACAGAGGCCAAAAGGCATAACCAAATAATCGTAATGGCCGTCTCGAGTATTGAAGGTCGTCTTCCATTCATCCCCGGCACGGATTCGGATCAAGTTATAGGCTCCTCGCAGATCCAATTTGGTAAAGATCCAGGCCCCTCTCAAGCGGTCAAAGAGTTCTGGGATCAGCGGAAGGGGATACCTATTTTTGACTGTGATACTGTTCAGGCCTCGGTAGTCAATACACGGCCGAAGGGATCCATCTTTCTTCCAAACGAAAAAGAACCCAGCTCCAGCAGGGGAGGATGACTTCCGAATAAAACCCCGAGCCAAGTTTTCCTGGATATATTCGGACATGGTCGCGGTTTCTGCCGGAGACAGAGGATAAATTCTTCCCCTGGGAGGAATCGCTCATGGCATCAGCTCAATTGGGCAATTGTAGGCACGATGCGGCGGCAGTGTCTCAGCCTCCTTTTTGCTGAAGATGTCGGCGTACAAGTGGTAAGCCGTAGGAAGCCCAGGAAGATCGGTAGGAACTTGCTGCGGACTTGGGCGAGATACCGGCAACAGACAACGTTCATGGCAGAAGTGTCCCCAGCGGAGGATCTCCCTGGAACGCCAGTCTAGAACGGGCTCATGTAGACGAAGCCAGGGTAAGCCGAGGAGGACGGCGTGGGACAAACTAGGCAAAACATAAAAGGCGATTTTTTTTTTTCTCGGTGAAGAGCTCAAACTTGTATCTCCACCTCGACAGTGACCATGGTGATGGGTTCAGGTAGTGGTTTGCCATCCACGGAGGCGATGGAACGTGGATTCTCTAGCGTAATAGCCGGAATCCGGAACTGGTCCACTTCTTTGAACCGGATGAAGTTACCAGCCGCACACGAGTCCACATACGCCTCCACAGATCTGCGCTCCCGACCTAAAACAATTAAAGCCGAAATGGTAAGGGGCAGAGAGGAATCGGTATCACCTAGGGAGGCCTCTCTTACCTGGCCTAGGCGGAGGCGTTTCCCGGCCGCACAGGGCAAGTACGCACAAAATGATTGGCTCCACCACAATAAAGGCATAGGCCCTGCGTCCTTCTCTCCCTGCGTTCTTGCTCGGACAACTTTACTCGGTCCACTTGCATGGGCTCGGGATTGGAATTACTAGAAGACGCCGGGGAGTGGGGAATGGGCGCTTGGTATAGCCTAAAAGATTTCTTCTCCCTAACTGACTCCCGGGTGCGTTCCTGAAACCCTAAATCTATACGGGTAGCAAGGGATATAAGATCCTCCAGAGTGGTAGGGGTGTCTCGGCCGGCAAGCTCATCTTTTATTTTACCGGAGAGTCCCCTCCAAAAGGCCCCAACCAAAGCCTCATTATTCCACCCCAGTTCCGAGGACAGTGTCCGGAAGTGGATGGCGTACTGTCCTACGGTGAGAGAACCTTGGCGAAGATTAAAAGGAGCCTCAGTGGTGGAGGCCACCCGGCCAAGCTCATCAAATACCCTGCGAAAGGTATCTAGAAAGTTGTGGATGCTTGATACCACCAGGTCATCTCTTTCCCACAGGGGATTTACCCACGCTAAGTTCTCCCCCTCAAGATGGGACACAATGAAAGCTACCTTGGCTCGATCAGAGGGGTATTTCTGAGGCAGGAGCTCAAAGTCAAGCGGCACTGGTTTAAAAACCCCCGACACAACTTGGGGTCGCCATTAAACCTGGGAGGTTTCCCCAAGCATGGAGGCGGATGGGATACGGGATCCCGAGGTAGAGCTGAAGTGGCAGCAGAGGATTGTAGGGACTGGAGTCGGTCATCCACGGACGCCATGTAGCTCAGAATATGGGACTGGGTGTCACGCTGCTGCGCGAGCTCCTGCTGGAGTCCCACTAGCAACGGGGCGTTCCCCGGATCAGTAGTCAGTAGGGCGGAAAGGCGGGTGTCCATGGATTTCATAATGGACATTATTCTGGCTTGATTCTCGCGTAGAAAGAGCAATTCTTTCTGGGTGGCCGCCGAGGCGCTAGCAGGGTCCATGGCCTGATTATACTGTGACGGCCAGGAAGGTTACGTCCGAGAGTGGACCCTCTGGATCGCGGCACTGGAGCTCCCGGGGGTGAGCGCGCCAGGTGGTGCCGAACCCTATACAGGGGCCGTTAGGGGCAGACCCTCAGAAGACAGATCCCGCAACTGCTAGAACCAAGAGGTGCGGCTCAAAGGACTGAGTGAGAGGTACAGGACGGAGAACGGAATGCAGGACGGAGTAGGAAGTACAGAACGAAGTACAGGACGGAGACACGGAGTACAGGACTGGGCACTGGAGTATAGGACGGAGACACGGAGTACAGGACTGGGTACTGGAGTACAGGACGGAGACACGAAGTACAGGACTGGGCACTGGAGTACAGGACGGAGACACGGAGTACAGGACTGAGATAAGGAGTACCAGACTAGAAACAGAGTGTGAAGGGGAAACCCCTAAACACTTGGCCAGGATACCGCAAAAAAAAAAGGCACACGATAATCAGGCGTCTCCACCATGCTGGAGACGCCTGATATACCCCATGCTGCTGGCTGATTGGGCGCTCAGGCTCCTGGACGGGCGCTGCAGGGTTAAGAGACCTGCAGAGCGCGCGCCCGCGGCCTAAGGCACCCGCATGAGACAGGCACGCGCCGGCCTGATGAGAACGAGGAGGAGGCGGGCACAGTGCGGCGTGGGGAGCGCCGGTGAGTATAGGCGGCGGCGGGCCCCGCCGCTGCTGGGACGGTGGCGGCTACCACCGCCGACGTGACACATTGTACAAATATACGAGGGAACAGTACAGAGATCTTTCTAATGAGTATTTTACACCTAGGCCTTCATGGTTACAAGGGGACATCCTCAACATCTAGAGGGGTGAAGGTTTAATCAGAAACACAGATACAGATTCTCTACTGTTAGAGCAGTGAGACTATGGATTCTCTACTGTCAGAGCAGTGAGGCTATGGATTCTCTACGGTCAGAGCAGTGAGGCTATGGATTCTCTACTGTCAGAGCAGTGAGGCTATGGATTCTCTACTGTCAGAGCAGTGAGACTATGGATTCTCTACTGTAAGAGCAGTGAGACTATGGATTCTCTACTGTCAGAGCAGTGAGGCTATGGATTCTCTACTGTCAGAGCAGTGAGGCTATGGATTCTCTACTGTCAGAGTAGTGAGACTAGGGATTCTCTACTGTCAGAGCAGTGAGGCTATGAATTCTCTACTGTCAGAGCAGTGAGGCTATGGATTCTCTACTGTCAGAGCAGTGAGGCTATGGATTCTCTACTGTAAGATCAGTGAGACTATGGATTCTCTACTGTCAGAGCAGTGACAAGTGATATAGTGCACAAGTGATATGCACTATTCAGATAATACAGGGTCCAAATAATAATCAAAATTCTAATGCTGCAAATTACAGGTGAAATTATATGCAGTATTCAAATAATAAAACCACATAGTGACTCAAAAATATCCAGTATTCAAGTAGTACTGCTACATGTTGCTCAAATAATATACAGTATTTACATAATACCACCAAATAGTGACCAAATAATATGCAGTGTTCAACTAATACTGCCAGTGAGTGCCTACAAATAAGTTGTAGTAAAATAATACCGTCATATAGTTCTCAAGTAATAATACAGTTTTATTTCCGTAGTATACCACTATACATTAGCACTAATTCATTATTGGTCAGTGTAGTTTACTTGTAAAGTTTCCATTATTGGGAGCCCTTTACAAAATGGGGGGCCCTGGGCATTTGCCAAATTTGCAACCCTGTGGCCAACTTATTTTTAGAGGTCGTGTTTGGTTTGGATGACTAAACAATTAACGGCGTAATATTATTTATGTCGGGGCGGTCAGTGATCTGCGGCTCATCCTGCACTGTCCCTTGTTTACCAAGGGCTGAAAAACTCAGAAATACCAGACGACCGATATACAGTAACATTACCCTGATCTCCGGAGTGTCATACTGTGCAGTTATGAGAACTGGGCAAACTGGTTTTACTGGTGTTTATTATTATACAGGAATGAGGAATATCACACACCCCTATATCCCCTGTGTGCAGGGTGAGGGCCTGACCGCAGCACCACTAGGCGGTATATTACTACTGTTACCATATAACACCCAGCCCTTGGCTGCCAATTATAGATAAAGGCATGAGGAGGTGTAGGAGGTGACAGTTCAGGTGGCAGTGCCCCATTCTCCTATCTGGTATGAGACCTCGCAGCTGCCGGTGTTCACACACACACCCTGCGCGGCGCACCGCCTCTGTGACGTGACGCCAGGACAGACTATGCAGCGAAGGAGCGCAGCTGGGATTACTGCAGTGTCAGTGTTTACAGTAGACGTCCTCCTAAGGGTATGTGCAAACGCTGCGGAATGGGGTGCGGATTTGGCTGCGCGGATTTGGTAAAATCCGCAGGTCAAAAGACCTGCGGTTTTACCTGCGGATTAGCCTGTGGTTTGTCATCTCAATGGAGGAGATGGCAAACGGCTGCGGATTCCGCAGAAAGAATTGGCATGTCAATTCTTTCTGCGGTTTCAAAACCGCAGAAAAACCGCGCGGAAAAATCTGCACCGTCTGCACTGCGGTTTTTTATTCCCATAGGGAATAATGGTACTGTACATCGCAGCAAAAACTGCTGCGAACCCGCAGCGGCCAAATCCGCTGCTGAACTGCAGCAGAATCCGCAGCGTGTGCACACACCCTAAGACTGCAACACAAAGGACCACGGACCGTGGTAATATGGCCATCTCATTGCCGCATATTCTGCACAAAACCGTCCACCCGGTTATTTGTTCTATGGTCTTAAGACACATTGTTCGGTCTATTTCAAAATTCATATTTGCATTTTGGAAGGCGGTGGCGACCAAGAGACATCGGCCACCCAGTGGACGTGGCTTGTACTGTTGTGTGTTATTGCTCCCATTTTCCTCCCCCAAAAAGAATGAGCACTTATCACTGGCATTTAATTTTTCTCATTTTTCAACAAGCACCTGACACATTTCATAAATATCTGCATTTTTACCTGGTGTAAATGCCGCTGTTCTACTGAATACCGGCGCTGTTTTCCTTTTGTTCCTGCTCCTCTCTGTTCCTGAGATATGGCCCCTTTTTCCCTTGTATATAAATCTATTCTTGTTAGACAACTAGGAGTGGTCATCAAGAAGACGTCCCAGAAAAGAGATGAGGGTTGCGCCCACTTGGCTAAATAGTCTAAACTTACATTCAGGGAATAAGAGGTCGTATCTCAGGGACAGAGAGGCGTGGGAACAAAAGGAAAACATCGCCAGAATCAGGAGAACAGCGGCATTTACACCAGGCAAAAAAAGCATTTTTATGAAAAGCGAATTTTTTTAACCCCCTTCCCAACTTGAGATGTAATAGTTCATCACATGCTTAGGTGCCAGTGTATGTTGCAGGCTCAGGAGCTGAACAGGCATGATACCCAAGAGGGTGCCAGCTGTGGAAGACTACTGACATGTTCCTGTATACTGGAGAAATCTCCACTTGCTGCTGTTTAACTATTAAAATGCCACTGACATGGGGTGCCCTGTTAGTTAGTGTCAAAGATCCCCATCACTGCCATGTTAGTCCTCCTGTGAAGCCCAGCCTGTGGCTGAGCTTCATAGGAGAACATCATTTCAACAATATACTGATACAGTACCATATAAAGTAGTATTAGGGTATGTAGAAGAACCAATCAGACGAAGGATCAAGTCTTTTTCCCCTCTTAATAATAATAATGTAAAAATAAACTTATTGGTATCAATCACATCTGTAAACATGTGATCTATCAAGTTATAACATTTATTAGCCCTTACAGTAAACACCATTCTTGGTCACTACATTTTCCCAAAATACTACAATAAGGTCAAAATGCTGTACGTACCCCAAAATTACATCAATAAAAACATCATCCTGCCAAGCAAAAAAGAATACCTAACAGATTCAGGGAAAAATACAAAATTAGAAAACAGCTACAAAACAATTTTTTTTTAGAAATTTTAACCACTTGAATATTAAGAAAAAAAAAAACACTATACATGATTGATATCACCATAATTGTACTGACCTGGGAAAGCATATTTTCATGTCATTTTTTTCCCCTACAATGAACATTATGAAAACAAAATCCGCAAAAATAATGGGAGAATTGTGTTTTTATACTTTTTCATCACTTTTTTTTGTTCCTGTTTTTCAGTGCATTATGTGGTACAATGGTATAAAATGTCACAGCTCAACTCCTCCCTCTCCCTTCACAATCACCTTTTCACACGCTCATTAGATGCTTCAATATAAAGGATAGGGCTTGGGTCAGCTTAGTGCTGCTAATGTGCATGTCAATTTCCTGAAACAACAGGAAGTATGAGTCCAAAAAAAATTCCCTGGTGGTCAGTGTGAAAATTGCAAGATTTTTAGTTTGTACATTCTAGACTTTATTACAAAGCTGAGGTTAAAAAAAAAAAAAAAGGGTCTGAAACAGCGCCATTCTAGTCTGCTGGATGTGTCTGGTATTACAGCTTAGGCCCATTCAAGTGGCACAAAGACTTTTTTTCTTGGTGTTCTTCATATCCCAGTGTCATAGACAGTTTACAGGCCTTGTCCACAGAGGACTAGCAACGGTGATTCAGACTTATAAAACTGTCCAAAAAGTGAAAAACTATCTTTCTCGCTCCAAAGCAGACAATCACAATGCAGCCTTCATTTTTCTATAGCACACAGATCGGAAATCACTCAGACGATGGACTGCAGATGTGTGGTATCTTATAGGCGCTGCTAATGTTGCAGCCTCTTACGTTAGGATGTCAACCTAGTGCAGTCCAATTTTTTATTTTTTTTCTTCCCCCACGGATTAATTGACTGGCACGGCCAAGTTGGATCCAAATATGGGATGGAAATTGAGGATTCTGCAACTTTTTCCTCGGATAGATTCTGTCCGAGGAAAAAAAATCAGACACCTAGAAGTTTTGCATTTAGGCTTGTGGCTTTTATGAACGGAGCGGTAACTACCAAAATAACTTAGTCATCCATTGTGTAATTGTGGGTATATCTACTCCTGATGATTATCATCCTTTGCATACTGAGACTTTTTTTTTAATTATTGTCCACGGTCTTTCCAGAATTTAAAGGATGCCGTTGGCTACAAGTACACCTGAGAATACTATTATTATCATTATTGTTGCTAATATGATACATATTTACAAATATGATATGTGATTGTTACTGATATGATGCAAACGTTTATATATCAGCTGATCTGGTCTCAACTTTGACTGTCCAGGCAGGTAAACTCGGACTTGAAGAGCTCTCTGTCAGAATGTATGACCGCGTTGGATATGTTCTTGAACAACAAGTTCCAGGAGGCCCTCGCCTTCCTCCAGGCCAAGTAAGTATCACAACCTGAGCTTCATCACAAGCTCGGTCATGTTTCAGGACTTCTTCACGCTCTCAGTATTTGCCTTGTACGAATGCATATTTGGATTTTTTTTATGTGTTTGCCATTTTTTTAATCCTCAGCTTCTATTGCGCTTGATTGCGCACATATAATTTTTAGGTTTAAAGGTGATCTTGCTTGACCCATTTTGTATTGTAAAACCAAAGAAATGAGCGGGAACATAAGTTGGTGCATATGAAATGTGTAAGAGCACGTTTACACTGTGGCCATTTCACAGACAAAACGCAAGAAAAAAAAAATGAGCATATACCCTATAGTAAGCAAATATTAATGGTACATGTAAAAAACAGAGTACAGGTGCGTCTCCCCCAAAATTAGAATAAATTCTCACTTTTTTCTGTTGGTGGATGGTATAATTGTTAATAGAAAGTCTATTCTCATCTTAGCACCATCATTTAGTTTGATATAAATAAATTATTTATAGTAAGTTTAGTAATTTTGTGTATCCATGGCATTATTTATCTTACTGATACTGAGTTACAGGTACGTCTCACAAAATTAGAATGTCATCAAAAAGTTAATTTATTTCAGTTCTTCAATGCAAAACGTGAAGCACATATATTATATAGAGTCATTACAGAGTGATCTATTTCACGTGTTTATTTCTGGTAATGTTGGTGATTATGGCTTATAGCCAATGAAAACCCAAAAGTCATTATCTCTGTAAATTAGAATAATTAACAAAAAAACACCTGCAAAGGCTTCCTAAGCATTTATGAAGGTCCCCTAGTCTGTTTCAGTAGCTCCACAATCATGGGGAAGACTGCTGACCTGACAGATGTCCAGAAGGCAGTCACTGACACACTCCACAAGGAGGGTAAGCCACAAAAGGTCATTGGTAAAGAAGCCGGCTGTTCACACAGTGCTGTATCCAAGTATATTAATGGAAAGTTGAGTGGAAGGAAAAAGTGTGGTAGGAAAAAGTGCACAAGCAACCGGGATAACCACAGCCTTGAAAGGATTGTTAAGAAAAGGCCATTCAAAAATTTTGGGGAAATTCACAAGGAGTGGACTGCTGCTGGAGTCATTGCTTCAAGAGCCACCACACACAGACGTATCCAGGACATGGGCTACAAGTGTCACATTCCTTGTGTCAGCCACTCATGACCAATAGACAACGTCAGAAGCGTCTTACCTGGGCCAAGGAGAAGAAGAACAGGACTGTTGTCAGTGGTCCAAGGTGTTGTTTTCAGATGAAAGTAAATTTTGCATTTAATTTGGAAATCAAGGTCCCAGAGTCTGGAGGAAGAGTGGAGAGGCCACAATCCAAGCTGCTGGAGGTCTAGTGTGAGGTTTCCACAATCAGTGATGGTTTGGGGAGCCATGTCATCGGCTGGTGTAGGTCCACTGTGTTTTATCAAGACCAAAGTCAGAGCAGCCGTCTACCAGGAAATTTTAGATCACTTCATTCTTCCTTCTGCTGACAAGCTTTTTAGAGATGGAAATGTCATTCTCCAGCAGGACTTGTCTCCTGTCCACACTGCCAAAAGTACCAATACCTGGTTTACACACAACAGTATCACTGTGCTCGATTGACAGCAAACTCACCTGACCTTAACCCCATAGAGAATCTATGGGGTATTGTCAAGAGGAAGATGAGAGGCACCAGACCCAACAATGCAGACGACCGGAAGGCTGCTATCAAAGCAACCTGGGCTTCCATAACCCCTCAGCAGTTCCACAGGCTGTTCGTCTCCATGCCACGCCACATTGATGCAGTAATGGATGCAAAAGGAGCCCGACCAAGTATTGAGTGCATTTACTAAACATACATGTCAGTAGGACAACATTTCGGGTTTTACAATCATTTTTCATACTCGTGTTATAAAGTATTCTAATTTACTGAGATAATGACTTTTGGGTTTTCATTGGCTGTAAGCCATAATCATCAACATTAACAGAAATAAACACGTGAAATAGATCACTCTGTGTGTACTGACTCTATATAATATGAGTTTCACTTTTTGTATTGAAGAACTGAAATAAATTAACCTTTTGATGATATTCTCATTTTGTGAGAAGCACTTGTACTTGATTAGCACTATTTTGATCAAAAAGCATAAAAGCAACAAGGTGTACCCAGTCATGATGGTCCTATCTTGTCTCTAGTATTAAAATTTGTATTGCACTGACATACAGATGGCAGTGTAAGCCATTGTATAAGAAGAGTAGACATGCCAAATCACTTTTTTGACTGTACAAAAGCATTGCATGGAAAATAATAAATCCCAAATACTTAATTTGGTGTCTACTTATTGATTTTTTTTTTTTTTTTAGTGTATTTTGAATCTCATTTGTCTTATAAAACACTTAAAGCGGACCTTTTACTGGATTTTGCTATTTAAAACAAGTCCCTCCTTCCATTGTTGCAGCTCCATTGATTCTGGAACAGTTTTTCTTTTTCTTCTTTGCCCCTCTGTTCCAAAGTTATGCCGTCCAATAATAATGGTGCAAATTTTCCCGTCAAGCAACTGGGCGTGTACCACACAAAAAAATTTTTTGTGGGTGTGGCCATGTTTGATTGGCTAGTATCCAGAGGAGAAAATGAAAACGCCCACAGAGAAGTTTTGTCGTACACGCCCAATTAGTTGGTTGAAAGGAACATTTGCTTCTTTATTGCTGAGGGGCATAACTTTGGATTGGAAGGGGCACAGAAGAAAGCGAAAAACTATTCCAGAGGCGGCGGAACAGCAGCAATTAGAGGAGGTACTGAGTTTAAATGTAAATATTCCAGGGAAAAGTCTTTTTTAACTTAACTTTTCCAAATGCAATGTCTCCTGTTCCATCTGTTTTGTCTAGGTGTTAGAAGCTCAAGTGAACATTCTTCTTTATACATTAGTGTGATAATTAAAGTTTAAGGCATAGGACGTCCTTGACATGGAAAAAAATATTTTTACATAAGTGAGTGTTTTACTCCAGTTAAAACACTTGCATTAAGTTTTGATCTGCAAATCTTCAATCCTTCATTCATTTTCAGACACCAGATATTCAGTTTGCAGCATGAATCAAGTTTCAGATTTTTCTCTTGTGGGAGCGTCTCTTCCAGTAATGAAGGTTGGATGTGAGATCTGTGTGCTTCCATAGTGATGCTATCGTTGTTGGCTGAAATAGCCATACAGCTTCTAATCTGCACTTATTTCCTCTTCTTCTGCTTTCCTTCTTTTCTATAAGCTCGGCTAGAGGCTGGGGCTTCATTGGTGTACAAATATGGGAGACATGAAGACCTTCAGTAGGTTACTCAGCTGCCACAACAGCATCATTGGTAAACCACATTCAAGTTACCAGGAGACTGATGACAGTGGTGTAACTAGAGTTCAATGGGCCCCGGTGCTATATTTGGACCAGATGTATGGGCCCTTGTAGCATTCTGAATCCTATATAGACAGGTAGTAATGTTCCCCATCCTGGGCCCCTTCCTGATTTATATGTTCCTTATCCTGGGCTCCTTCCTAGCATATATGTCTCCCATCCTGGGACCTTTCCTGATATATATGTTCTCAATCCTGGGCCCCTTCCTGGTATCTATGTCCCCCATCCTGGTATATATGTCCCCCATCCTGGGCCCCATCCTGCTATATAAGTCCTCCATCCTAGGCCCCTTTCTGATATATATGCCCTCCATCCTGAGCCTTTTCCTGGTATGTACGGTATGTCCCCCATTCTGGTATAATATATGTCATCTATCCTGAGCCCCTTCCTGGTATATATGTCCTCCATCCTGGTATATATGACCCCATCCTGGGCTGCTTCCTGGCATATATGTCCCACCTTCAGGGCCTTTTCTTGGTATATATGTCCCCCATTCTGGTATATATGTCCTCTATCCTGATCCCCTTCCGGTATATATCCCCCATGCTGGTATATATGTCCTCCATCGTGGGCCCCTTCCTGGTATATATATATCCCCCAGTGGCGTGCATTGCGGTGTAGGGATCTGGCAGGTGTCTGCTCTGTAATGCATTTCAGTTTATTATGTGTCCTCGGACTCAGGTCCAGCTGAAATATGCGCTGGCCCTTCTCCCTCATGGACCCAGTCACACCCTCTGCGACCGCGATCGTTCCGCCCCTTCAGATGAGGATCAGATCCCTCATTTCCAAACTCTTACATGTCGCTGTCATGGTGACAGTGGAATCTTTGAGGTGAAGCTGCTGTGATCGGAACCTACTCTAATCCCAGCAGTTAGGTTTCGTATAACACAGCAGATTCTCACGCGGTATGGAGTGAGTCCAGTTTCTGAGCCTGCTCCATACATGACGAGCACACATCTGCCTTATATGAATGGGGAATGTCGCAAGTTGAAACTTGGGCAGAGTGGACCTTGTACCCTAAATATAATGTAACCCACCTGGTTCACTTAATACTCATCCTTGGTCCAGAAAAGATTGCATTGGCGTGGAATAATTAACCCTATATAAGGTTGTTCTTCAAAACTTTTTAGTGTTTTTTTGGGGGGTGGGGTGAGTTATTATGCGTAAAATATGGCAGGGTCATTAGCAGCGTCGGACTGGAGCACCTTGGGCCCACCAGAGAAAATCATTCTTGGGGCCCACTATGTAGCTACATAGAAAGAAATACAAGACCACCAATTGTGCGGTAAAACGCGCTAATATCAGGGTATAATATAAGGCAGTACAGGTCTTAGTTATGTAGCAGGAGTTGGGGTAGCCCCCTCATAGAATATAATGCAGCCATCTCATAGAATATAATGTAGCCCCCTCATAGGGTATAATGCACCCCCTCTTAGGGTATAATGCTGCCCCCCTCATAGGGTATAATGCACCCCCTCATAGGGTATAATGCTTCCCCCACTCATAGGGTATAATGCACCCCTACATAGGGTATAGCGCACCCCCTCATAGGGTATAATGCTGCCCCCTCATAGGGTATAATGCTGCACCCTCATAGGGAATAATGTACCTCCTCATAGAATATAATGCTGCCCCCTCATAGGGTATAACACTAGATAGATAGATAGATAGATAGATAGAAGATAGATAATGGATAAATAGATATAGAGATAGATATATAGAAATAGATAGCTATAAATAGATACAGATAGATAGATATAGATAGCGATAGATAGAGATAGATAGATAGATAGATAGGGGATAAATAGATAGATCGATGGATAGATGGATAGATAGATATGAAGATAATAGATAGAGATATATATAGCTATAGATAGATATAGAGATAGATGGATAGATAGATAGATAGATAGATAAAGGATAAATAGATCTATGGATAGATGATAGATAGATGGATAGATAGATATAAAGATAATATACATATAGATAGATATAGATAGCTATAGATAGGTATAGAGATAGATAGACTATCTATATCTATCTCTATATCTATCTATCTATCTATCTATCTCTGTATCTATCTCTCTATCTATCTAAATCTATCTCTATATCTCTCGATCTATCTCTATATCTATCTCTATATGTAAGATAGAGACAGATATAGAAATAGATAGAGATAGATAGATATAGATAGATATACAGATAGAAATAGATAGATAGATATAGAGAGAGATATAGAGAGAGATATAGATAGCTAGAGATAGAAATAGAGATAGATAGATAGATATAGGGATAGATATAGCTATAGAGATAGATAGATAGATATAGAGATAGATATAGAGATAGATATAGAGATAGACAGATAGAGAGATAGATATAGAGATTAATAGATATAGGGATAGAGATAGATAGATATAGATATACAGATAGAGATAGATAGATATATAGAGAGATATAGATAGAGATAGATAGAGATAGATAGAGAGATTGCTATAGGGATAGATATAGAGATAGATAGATAGATATAGAGAGATATAGATAGATAGATATACAGATAGAGATAGATAGATATAGAGAGAGAGATAGATAGATATAGAGAGAGATATAGATAGATAGAGATAGATATAGAGATAGATAGACAGATATAGATAGATAGAGATAGATAGATATAGAGATAGATAGATATACAGATAGAGATAGATAGATATAGAGAGAGAGATATAGATAGATATAGAGATAGATAGATATAGAGATAGATATAGAGATAGATAGATAGATGTAGATAGATAGATATAGAGAGAGATATAGATAGATATAGAGAGAGATATAGATAGAGATAGATATAAGATAGATATAGAGATAGATAGATATAGAGAGACAGATATAGAGATAGATAGAGAGAGAGATAGATAGAGAGATTGATATAGGGATAGATAGATATAGAGAGATAGATAGATAGATAGATACATAGATACATAGATAGAGATAGATAACTAGAGAGATAGATATAGAGATAGATAGATAAATAGAGATAGATATACAGATAGAAATAGATAGATAGATAGATAGATAGATATAGCCTGGGACAGCTCATAGAATCTCATGGCTTTCAGTATCATCTTTATGCTGATGACACACAGATCTACATCTCTGGACCAGATATCACCTCCCTACTAACCAGAATCCCTCAATGTCTGTCCACTATTTCATCCTTCTTCTCCACTAGATATCTGAAACTCAACATGGACAAAACAGAATTCATCATCTTTCCCCCATCTCACGTGACCCCCCCTACGAACCTATCAATTACAGTAAATGACTGCCCACTCTCCCCAGTCCCACAAGCTCGCTGCCTCGGAGTAATCCTTGATGCTGATCTCTCCTTCAAACCACATATCCAAACCCTTTCCACTTCCTGCCGACTTCAACTCAAAAATATTTCACGCATCCGTTCATTCCTCACCCAAGAATCTGCAAAAACCCTAGTCCATGCCCTCATCATCTCTCGCCTTGACTACTGCAACCTCATGCTCTGCGGCCTCCCCTCAAACACTCTCGCACCCCTCCAATCTATTCTAAACTCTGCTGCCCGACTAATCCACCTGTCCCCCCGCTATTCCCCAGCTTCTCCCCTCTGTCAATCCCTTCACTGGCTCCCAATTGCCCAGAGACTCCATTACAAAACCCTAACCATGACATACAAAGCCATCCACAACTTGTCTCCTCCATACATCTGTGACCTCGTCTCCCGGTACTTTCCTGCACGCAACCTCCGATCCTCACAAGATCTCCTTCTCTACTCCCCTCTTATCTCCTCTTCCCACAATCGCATACAAGATTTCTCTCGCGCATCACCCCTACTCTGGAACTCTCTACCACAACATATCAGACTCTCACCTACCATCGAAACCTTCAAAAAGAGCCTGAAGACCCACCTCTTCCGACAAGCCTATAACCTGCAGTAACCACCGATCGACCAAACCGCTGCACGACCAGCTCTACCCTCGCCTACTGTATTATCACCCATCCCTTGAAGATTGTGAGCCCTCGCGGGCAGGGTCCTCTCTCCTCCTGTACCAGTTATGACTTGTATTGTTTAAGATTATTGTACTTGTTTTTATGTATACCCCCCTCACATGTAAAGCGCCATGGAATAAATGGCGCTATAACAATAAATAATAATAATAATAATAATAATAATAATATAGAGAGATATAGCTAGATAGAGATAGAGATAGATAGATATAGAAATAGATAGATAGATATAGAGAGAGATATAGCTAGATATAGATAGAGATAGAGATAGATAGATATAGAGATAGAGAGATAGATAGATGTAGATATAGAGATAGATAGAGAGATACAGTAGATATAGAGATAGATAGACAGATATAGAGAGATAGATAGATATAGAGATAGATATACAGATAGAAATAGATAGATATAGAGAGATATAGAGATAGATAGATAGACAGATATAGAGATAGATAGATATAGAGATACTGTAGATAGATATAGAGATAGATAGACATATAGAGATAGACAGATATAGAGATAGATAGATAGATGGATAAGATAGATAGATGAATATAGAGATAGATGGATATAGAGATAGATAGATAAAAAAAAATCACAATACTCACCTCTCCTCCTCGCTCCCACGCTGATGCCGGCTTCAGACTCAGGAGCTGCCCCCTCTGCCAGACACACAGCGGGTGCACGATGGTGACGTCATCGCGCACCGGCTGTGAGTCAGGAGCAGAGGGGACTGATGGGAGAGAGACGCTCTCTCTTCCACTGCAATTGAGGGCGGGGCCGGCTGGGGGGCGGGGCCCCGGGGGGTGGAGACCTGAAATGATATTCACTGCTTCGCAGTGAATATTCATTTCTCTTTAGCAGCGGGGACAGGGGCTCCTGCCTCCTGACACCCGCTGCTGCTCCGCTGGCACGGGCCCCCATAGCAGCTGTGTGGCACTGGCTGGGAGCCCCTGGAGCAGTGGGGGCCCAAGGCAACTGCTGGCCTTGTATGCCAGCAGGTGCCAGGGGCCAGGGCCCACCAGATGCCAGGGCCCACCGGAGAATCCTCCGGCTCCCCGGTGGGCCAGTCCGACGCTGGTCATTAGCCATTTAGGACATTTTCTTCTTCATGTTGTTGTCTGGTTTAGGTAAAATGGGCATAGAGGAGTGTTTCCGGAGGTCCACTCTGCTTGGCTGGAGTCTGAATGAAAGACGCTGGCTGGAATTCCTTGGTTACATGGGCGCATATAAAAGATCACTGCTTCTCCACGTATTTCCAGTCTGACAACACTTTACTCACAGGACACAGAATATATCACACAGATACAGAGGGCAGGCCAATAGAAAAGCGACAGGCCAGACATACATTACAATAGCCGCAGGTGGCCGGAGCCTGCCGATATTTACTGTGGGAATTACAAAGGTGGGGGAGGGGGGCGGCTGGGCGCAGCCTGTGGGCTGATGCATTAGGGACATGCATCTCCCATGGAACCTATTATACATACATATAACTGCACAACATATTCTGGGTGCTGAGTGGTTCCGTAACACGTAAGACGGCTCCCCTTTTCAGCGACGCGATCGGCATACACAGTCTGATCCTTAACGGATCGGTTTGGGGATGACCGAAGTTTATGGGGTTGGTACAAGTTCCGTTTGTCGACTTAGTCCATCGGCATTACCGTTTTGTTTGCCGGGTCTGTAGTGGATGGTGAAGTCCAGAGGTTGTAGGGTTAAACTCCACCGCAGCAATCTGGCGTTGTCTCCGGAGACCCGATTAAGCCAGACTAGGGGATTATGGTCCGTTAGGAGGGAAAACCGTCATCCATACAAATATGGTTGCATCTTTTTGAGTGCCCATACTACCGCCAGGCACTCCTTCTCGATGGCCGCATAGCTTACTTCACGGGGCAGTAGTTTCCGACTCAGGTAAGCTACCGGGTGTTCTTGGCCGTCCGGCCCGACTCGGCTCAGTACTGCCCCCAATCCAAACATAGAAGCGTCTGTGTGAACAAGGAAACGTTTAGTTGGATCGGGTGCGGCCAAAACAGGGGTATTGGTGAGGGCGTCCTTTAGTTGGTCGGAAGGCTTCCTCACACTCTGGGGTCCAGGTTACCTGGTGGGGAAGGTTCTTACGGGTCAGATCAGTGAGGGGCTTGGCTACGCTGCTGTAATTGGGAACGAATTTCCTGTAATACCCCGCTGTCCCTAGAAACGCCATGACCTGGGTTTTAGTGCGTGGGGTGGGCCATTTGGCTATGGCCTCAATCTTGGCTGGTTCTGGTCGCTGTTTCCCACTTCCCACCCAATGCCCTAAGTACTGAACCTCTGCTTTGCCCACGTGACACTTGTTTGGGTTCAGGGTGATTCCGGCCTGGTGGATCCTGTCCAATACTGTCTCTAGGTGATTTAGATGCTCTTCCCATGTCGCACTGAAGATGGTGATGTCATCCAAGTAGGCACAAGCATAGTCCTGGAGACCATCCAGAAGCCGGGCAGCCAGCCTATGGAAGGTCGCAGGGGCATTCTTCATCCCGATTGGCATAACTCGAAACTGGAATAAGCCGAACGGGGTGACAAATGCCGACTTGGGAATAGCGTCAGGACTAAGGGGAATCTGCCAGTAGCCTTTGCATAGATCCATGGTGGTCAAATACTTTGCCCCCGCCAGCCGGTCTAACAACTCATCCACACGCAGCATGGGATATGCATCCGTCACTGTTTTCTCATTGAGCTTACGATAGTCTACACAAAACCGTGTAGTCCCATCCTTCTTGGGCACTAACACTACGGGGGATGCCCAGGGACTATCTGACTCTTCAATGACCCCTAAACGCAACATCTCTTGTATCTCTTGTCGCATCCCCTCTCGTACAGACTCAGGGACGCGGAAGGAGTTTTGTCGCAGGGGGGTCTGAGCCTGGGTCTCAACCTTGTGTTGTGCCAGGCGAGTGTACCCTGGTCTCCCCGAAAACATCCTCTATCGCTGCCTCAACAACTCCTCTGCCTGCTGTCTCTCCCGGGGGCCTAGGTCTTCACCCAAGTGTACCTGGTCCCATGTTTTAGACTGAGTCCTTTCCCCTAAGACATCCGGCAAGGGAAGTCCGGCTAAATCCTCTGCTTCAGGTGCACAGATGGCCACTACCTCTTCAGGGCGCTCCCGGTAGGGCTTCAGCATATTCACATGGAACTTGCGGATAACCCTGGGGTCGTCACAATCGGCGACATTATAGTTTGTGTCGGCTATTTTCCCCACTACCTGGTAGGGCCCCTGCCATGCAGCTTGGAACTTGTTCTGCTTAGTGGGCTCTAACACCAGGACCTTCTGTCCTATTTCCAAGGTGCGCTCTCTGGCCCTCCGATCGTACCATACGCGCTGGCGCCGCTGAGTTGCCTGCATGTTCTCACATACAGCCTGGGTCAGCTCCTGTAGGCGGTCCGAGAATTCCAGCACATAGGGTACAATAGGTACCCCTTCTATGAGGCCCTCCCCTTCCCAGTGTTCTAGCACTAAGTCTAGGGGTCCCCTTACCCGTCTCCCGTGTACCAGCTCGAACGGGGAGAACCCCGTGGATTCTTGGGGCACCTCCCGATAGGCAAACAGGAGGTGTGGCAAGAATTTCTCCCAGTCCCTGTAGGTCCTGGTAAAAGTCCCAATGAGCTGTTTTAATGTCCCGTTAAAGCGTTGACACAACCCATTGGTTTGCGGGTGGTACGGGGCGCTTCTAATGGACTTTACGCTGCACAGCTTCCACAGTTGGTTGGTCACCTCTGCTGTAAACTGGGTACCCTGGTCCGAGATAATCTCCCAGGGAAATCCAACCCGTGAGGAAACCTGAAGCAGGGTGGCCGCCACCGTCTCTGCCAGTATGTTAGGTAACGCAACCGCCTCTGGATACTGTGTGGCATAATCTTCCACTGTCAATATATACCTTTTCCCTGACGGACTGGGTTTGGCTAACGGCCCTATCAGATCGACCGCTACTCGGCTAAATGGTTCCTCCACAATGGGGAGGGGGCGTAATTTGGCCTTGCATCGATCCCCCCTCTTGCCAATGTGCTGGCAACTGTCACAGGTCTGGCAGTACTGACGAACATCATAGGTTACCCCCGGCCAAAAGAAATTTTGTGTCAGACGATGCCTGGTGCGACTGACGTCGAAGTGCCCGGCCAAGGGTATGTCATGAGAGATTCGCAGTAACTCCTGCCTATACTTCTTGGGAACTACCAGCTGTCATTTTATAGTGGAGCTCGTCCCTGTGTAGTGCTGCTCTGTGATCCGGTAGAGGAGACCCTGCTTCCATACAAACTTTTCCCCTTCCAGTACCCCTCTCCCCTCCTGTGCCTTCCCACGATATCCCTCCAATGAAGGATCCTCAAGTAACTCCCTCTTAAATTCATCTGGGGTGGCCCAAGAAATGTGTCTGGCTATGGGAATACGTGTAGGGCTGGGATGTCTTACCTAGGCCTCCTCTGAGTGTGATTCCGCCTCCGCAGCTCGAGCTTGTCTCCGGGTGGTCACAGGATATGTCTCAGCCAGAGGAGCAACCGAGAATGCAGACAACATGGGCCCCAAGTCGTTTCCCAGCAAGACGTCTGCAGGCAAATCCTCCATCAAGCCGACCTCAACAAGGCCATCCCCGACTCCCCAGTTCAGGTGAATCCTGGAAGTGGGCAGTCGATGTATAGCTCCCCCTGCTACACGGACTGCCACTGTCCGGTCCGTCTTCTCTTGGTCCCGTTCGAGATGAGGCTTCACAAGGGTCAAAGTTGCCCCGGAATCTCTTAGTCCCTGCATACGTTTCCCATTAACCCACACGACCTGTCGATGCTGTTGTCGATTATCTGCCCAGGCTGCCTGCACTGGGTCTACTTCATGCAGCACTTCCTCCATCTCTTCCACCCCTTGGTTAGTCGTAGCCCCCAATGCCGGGTCAGCTTCGCCTTGGTAGCAGTGTACAGCAGCCCGGCTGAAGGTAGCTGTTCCCGCCTTTGGCCACTGGGTATGCTGAGTCCGGTTGGGACATTGTCTTTGCAGGTGGCCCAGCTGACGGCAGGTGTGGCATCGCGCCCCAGGGGGACTGTGGTAGGCCGGGTTTCTAGCTGGTCCCCCTACAATCTTTGGTGTTTTGGGGCCCTCCAGGTCCATGGGCGGACCCCTAGTAACCATCTTTGATCCGGACAACTGAGGCCTCCTGGCATCATGATGTTCATCGGCCAGACGAGCGGCTTCCTCTAAAGTCGTTGGCCGACTGTCCCGAAGCCATTCCTGTGTCTCGGGGGTTAGTCCATTAAAGAATCGTTCTAACAAGAAGAGCTGGAGGACGTCCTCCTTAGTGGTTGCTTGGCTCCCTTGTACCCACTGTAGCAGTGACCGCCGTAATTTACAGGCCCATTCAGCGTGGGTATCGGTTACGCGTTTTATAAGTCCACGGAACTTTTGGCGGTATGCCTCTGGTGTCAGCGCATACCGGGCCAAGATCACTTCTTTGATCCGCTCATAGTCCATACAGTCCTCATCAGGTACCATGCGATAGGCGTCCGCTGCCCGGCCTGTCAGCTTGCTGGCCAGAATCTGAACCCGTTCCTCCGGCTTTACTTGATGAAGGGCACACTGCCGCTCAAAGTCCTGCAGAAAGCCATCAATGTCTTCCTCTGCCTCCCCCAACTGTCGGAAGGCATTATACTGGATCTTTTTGTGGCTTACTGTTGAAGGTACCTGGTCGAAGGCCAGAGCTCCCCCTGCTCGCTGACTCTCTTCTCTCCGCCTTGCCATCTCCATCTTGGCCAGCTCCACTTTGGTCCGCTCTGCCATCTCCATCTTGGCTAGCTCTATCCTGGTCCGCTCGGCTATCTTTTCCTTCAGATCAGTACGCACATCAGCCATCACCTCTCGTATGATCTCTACTGCAGGGTTCGGACCATAGAACGCCAGTCTGTTCTTTACCTCCCTCTGGAATTCAGTCTCCTCCACGTTCACATTGGGGGGGCGCTGCACTGTCGTGTTCCATGATGGCTGCTATCAAATCCGCTTTTGTTTTGTTGCTGGCGATTAACCCTCGGGCTTCCACCAGATCTTTTAATGTAGTCCTCTTTAACTTCTGGTAGTTGTTTTCCATTCATTCCTTTCCTCCTGTAGAAGGGGTATCACATCTCGCTGGCTGCCACCAGTGTAACGGGGTCTTCCTATCTCGGGTACCTCTTTCAGTACCACCCCGTGTTTCCGGAGGTCCACTCTGCTTTGGCTGGAGTCTGAATGAAGGACGCTGGCTGGAATTCCTTGGTTACATGGGCGCATATAAAAGATCACTGCTTCTCCACGTATTTCCAGTCTGACAACACTTTACTCACAGGACACAGAATATATCACACAGATACAGAGGGCAGGCCAATAGAAAAGCGGCAGGCCAGACATACATTACAATAGCCGCAGGTGGCCGGAGCCTGCCGATATTTACTGTGGGAATTACAAAGGTGGGGGAGGGGGGCGGCTGGGCGCAGCCTGTGGGCTGATGCATTAGGGACATGCATCTCCCATGGAACATATTATACATACATATAACTGCACAACATATTCTGGGTGCTGAGTGGTTCTGTAACACGTAACAGTACTATTGTGTCCATGGCCCTTTTTTGGGGATTTTATTATTTTTTTTATTGTATAATATTGTATGAAATAATGTCATCCGCTTAGTCTTGTTTGTACTGGATGAAGTAGTATAATAATGGACAAGTATGCTCTTTTAATTACACAGGTCCAAGGACAGTATGTACCATATTCTTACCTATGCCACCATACTGGAGATGCAAGCCATGATGACTTTTGATCCTCAGGACATAGTGAACGCTAAGAACATTATGAAAGAGGCCCAGGCTGTATGTCAGAGGTTGGTATACAAAGTCAGCTATGTGTGACATATTACAGAGGAATGATGGCAAATAACACGCCCTGTAGTAAAAGAACGTGCCCAGAGAGGACCAGACTTTGAGATGCTTTTTGGATTTCTTGGAGAGTCTTCCTGAATAAATCAGTAGATTGTACCTCTCTGCCCACTGTGATTCAATAAAATATATATTTTCTTGTATGTAGAGAATAATGTGACATAAATCCAGTTTCTTTTTTAATAATAATTTTTGACCTTATGAATTTGCAAAATCTTTCAAAAGCTTCAAAATACTAAACATTTTTGCATAATTAAACCATACAAGGGTTTCTGAAATGTGATTATAAGCTAGGATGTTGTTAATTAGAAATGGGATCCTCGGGGGCGGAGTTGAAATACTTTTGGGTGGAGCTAAGATGTTAACAATATTTATGTTAGGAAATCTCTTGGGCGTGGATTTTTTCTTGTAAATAATGAATAAATAATAAATGTTATCAGGTGGACTATCTATAATGAGTTTGTATAATTTAGTTATTAAATAATGTAAAAGATGTTTATATAATGTCCAAAAAAGTAAAGGATCCAGCTTCCAGTATATATATACACAGTGCCTTGCGAAAGTATTCGGCCCCCTGGAACTTTTCAACCTTTTCCCACATATCATGCTTCAAACATAAAGATACCAAATGTAAATTATTGGTGAAGAATCAATAACAAGTGGGACACAATTGTGAAGTTGAACGAAATTTATTGGCTATTTTAAATTTTTGTGGAAATTCAAAAACTGAAAAGTGGGGCGTGGAATATTATTCGACCCCTTTAACTTAATACTTTGTTGCGCCATCTTTTGCTGAGATTACAGCTGCAAGTCGCTTGGGGTATGTCTCTATCAGTTTTGTACATCGAGAGACTGAAATTCTTGCCCATTCTTCCTTGGCAAACAGCTCGAGCTCAGTGAGGTTTGATGGAGATTGTTTGTGAACAGCAGTTTTCAGATCTTTCCACAGATTCTCAATTGGATTCAGGTCTGGACTTTGACTTGGTAATTCTAACACCTGGATACGTTTATTTGTGAACCATTCCGTTGTAGATTTTGCTTTATGTTTGGGATCATTGTCTTGTTGGAGGACAAATCTCCGCCCCAGTCTCAGGTCTTTTGCAGACTCCAACAAGTTTTCTTCAAGAATGGTCCTGTATTTGGCTCCATCCATCTTCCCATCAATTTTAACCATCTTCCCTGTCCCTGCTGAAGAAAAGCAGGCCCAAACTATGATGCTGCCACCACCATGTTTGACAGTGGGGATGGTGTGTTCAGGGTGATGAGCTGTGTTGCCTTTATGTCAAACATATCGTTTGGCATTGTTGCCAAAAAATTCGATTTTGGTTTCATCTGACCAGAGCACCTTCTTCCACATGTTTGGTGTGTCTCCCAGATGGCTTGTTGCAAACTTTAAACAACACTTTTTATGGATATCTTTGAGAAATGGCTTTCTTCTTGCCACTCTTCCATAAAGGCCAGATTTGTGCAGTGTAGTACGACTGATTGTTGTCCTATGGACAGACTGTCCCACCTCAGCTGTTGATCTCTGCAGTTCATCCAGAGTGATCATGGGCCTCTTGACTGCATCTCTGATCAGTCTTCTCCTTGTTTGAGATGAAAGTTTAGAGTGACGGCCGGGTCTTGGTAGATTTGCAGTGGTATGATACTCCTTCCATTTCAATATAATCACTTGCACAGTGTTCCTTGGGATGTTTAAAGTTTTGGAAATCATTTTGTATCCAAATCCAGCTTTAAACTTCTCCACAAGAGTATCACGGACCAGCCTGTTGTGTTCCTTGGTCTTCATGATGCTCTCTGTGCTTCAAACAGAACCCTGAGTCTATCACAGAGCAGGTGCATTTATACGGACACTTGATTACACACAGGTGGATTATATTTATCATCATTAGTCATTTAGGACAACATTGGATCATTCAGAGATCCACAATGAAATTCTGGAGTGAGTTTTCTGCACTGAAAGTAAAAGGGCCGAATAATATTGCACGCCCTTCTCCACTTTTCAGTTTTTGAAGTTTCACAAAAATTTAAAATAACCAATAAATTTCATTCAACTTCCATTCAACTTCATAATTGTGTCCCACTTGTTGTTGATTCTTCACCAACAATTTACATTTGGTATCTTTATGTTTGAAGCATGATATGTGGGAAAAGGTTGAAAAGTTCGAGGGGGCCAAATACTTTCGCAAGGCAATATATATAGTCCTCAAGATGATAGCAGCACACCAAAAGAAATCCAGTCAAAGCGCTATTTATTAGCCCATCTGGCTAGATGCCCATACAGCGACGTTTCGGTCCTGGGAGTTGTGACTGCTTGAGAAAGGTCCACAACTCCCAGGACCGAAACGTCGCTGTATGGGCAACTAGAAAGATGGGCTAATAAATAGTGCTTTGACTGGATTTCTTTTGGTGTGCTGCTTTCATCTTGAGGATTATTTTTGAGGTTTGGTATATGCCTGGAAGGCTTGCACCCGCATTGTCTGTTCAAGTTTTGTGCTGCTTTTTCCCTTTTTTCACACACACCCACACACACACACACACACATATATATTATAAACATCAAATTTTATCTAATCAATTAAAAAAGTAAAAAATAAATACTTTGCAAAAAGTTGACATGAATAAATACCCTCCATAAAAAAAACCCAATGTGTTTTCAATTGCTGTAGAATTCTTAGTCCTGGTGTATATAATGTCTCTGTTTATTTATATATATACTATATGGTAGTGGGTCTACGCGCCAACAGGCAAAACATTTTTCAAGTGTTCGGTTAATTTGACGACATCTAGGATACTGTTTAATTGAAATGGGAAGCTCAGGTGTGGAGCTAAAATGCTTTTGGGTGGAGCTAAGAAGCTAATGACATCTGTGTTACAATAAACCTTGCTTTTTTTTAACAAAAATTTTATCAGACAGATTTATATATAAAGTGAGTATGTATACTTTAGTTTTTAGACCTCTTAAAAGATGTGTATATATAATTGTCTCTGTTCATACATATATACAGTGCTCAGTATAAATGAGTACACCCCAAAAGATTTGTCTGAAAACCTTTAGTTTTCTTTCAGAGTAAACATTTCCTATCGGATACCATACTATAAAATACTCCCAAATATGGACCATTGATTGCAAAAAAAAGTTGTATAATCAAAAAAGTAATATTCTTAACAAATTCATTCAAGACCATGTTGCAAAAATGAGTACATCCCAATTAAAATTTTCAGAGCAAAGGTAAAGTATAAAATTCTAATGAACAGTAATTCAATCCCAGGTAAGTCTAATTATTTATTAAAAGGTGTCCAGCAGACTATAAAAGGATGTTATTAACAAAGAAAACCCTGCCCATTTCATATTGTCAGCAATGGCACCACATGGAAGAGAAATGTCTCAAGACGTGAGAAAGGAAATAATTTATTTTCACAAGAAAGTTAAAGGCTGCAAAGAAAGCGACAAAGCTTTACTTATCAGTCAGAATAGCAAAAGTGATACAAAAATTTAACAAAGATGGAACTGAAACCATCTGACAGAAACGTCCAGGCTGACTATGGAATTTAACATCTAAACAGAAGCCTTTTGATGAGAAGGGATGAAGAATATCAACCTGTAAGTCCACTGCAGTTAGCTAAAGTAGAAAGCCAAACTGTTGTTAGTGTTTCCCATGACACAATATGGCGTACACGGCAGAGGAATGGCACCCATGTGCCATCCACAAATTAATCCTCTCCTAAAGCATATGCACAAAAAAAGCCAAATTTGCCAGGGCGCATGCTGAAAAATATGAAGACAACTGGTACTCTGTACTCTGGAGTGATGAGACCAAGATAACAGTTTTTGGAACTCGTGGCTTCAAATCTGTATGGCGTCCCAAAGGTTTGGGGTACAAGGAAAAATGCATGATGCCTACAGTAAAACATGGTGGTGGCAGAGTCCTTTTGTGGGGCTGCAGGAGTGCTGTTGGTGTTGGGGAACTACATGTAATTGATAGTTTCATCAATTCACGGGTTTAGTGCCTTATAGGCTACTATCACTGCATGTCGCTGATAAATGTGAACAATCATGACAATGATCCAAAACACACATCTGTTGTATTTCTGTAGAAGAACAGATTGAAAGTGATTCAGTGGCCAAGTATCTCTTAAACTGACCCCAACCGAACACCTACGGGGAAGTCTGAACAGACAAGTTGTCATCACTCTCCACCCATCATCCAGGCTCCAAAAGAGCTCGTTCTAGAAAAATAGGAAAGGACAGATGTTGCAGTATGTCGCCAACTTGTACATTCCATTTCTAGAAGACTTAGTGCTGTTTTTAAAAATCCTGGAGGTCATACAAAATATTAGATGTAGTAGATTTGATGAGGGGTGTACTCATTTTAGCATCAACTAATCTGAGTAAAACTGAAGATTTTGCAATGAAAGTTATATTATCAATCTTACTTTTGTGATATGGGTTAAAAAACTTTCTATGAAACTCACTCTTGTCAAAATTATGGAAATTATTCTTGATTATTGATTGAAATCTTGCTTTGCCTTTCAAAGGGGGTGCACTCATTCATGTTGCGCAATAAATAAATATATATATATATATATACACATTGCTCAGAAAAATAAAGGGAACACTTAAACAACAGAATATAGATCCAAGTAAATCAAACTTCTGTGAAATCAAACTGTCCACTTAGGAAGCAACACTGGTGACAATCAATTTCACATGCTGTTGTGCAAATGGAATAGACAACAGATGGAAATTTTTGGCAATTATCAAGACACCCTCAATAAAGGAGTGGTTCTGCAGGTGGGGACCACAGACCACATCTCAGTACCAATGCTTTCTGGCTGATGTCTTGGTCACTTTTGAATGTTGGTTGTGCTTTCACACTCGTGGTAGCATGAGACGGACTCTACAACCCACACAAGTGGCTCAGGTAGTGCAGCTTATCCAGGATGGCACATCAATGAGAGCTGTGGCAAGAAGGTTTGCTGTGTCTGTCAGCATAGTGTCCAGAGGCTGGAGCCGCTACCTGGAGACAGGCTAGTACACCAGGAGCCATGGAGGGGGCCGTAGGAGGGCAACAACCCAGCAGCAGGACCGCTACCTCAGCCTTTCTGCAAGGAGGAACAGGAGGAGCACTGCCAGAGCCCTGCAAAATGACCTCCAGCAGGCCACAAATGTGCATGTGTCTGCACAAACGGTTAAAAACTGACTCCATGAGGATGGTCTGAGGGCCTGACGTCCACAGATGGGGGATGTTCTCGCAGCCCAACACTGTGTAGGATGCTTGGCATTTGCCACAGAACACCAGGATTGGCAAATTCACCACTGGCACCCTGTGCTCTTCACAGATGAAACCAGGTTCACACTGAGCACATGTGACAGATGTGACAGAGTCTGGAGACACCGTGGAGAACGATCTGCTGCCTGCAACATCCTTCAGCATGACCGGTTTGGCAGTGTGTAGGTAATGGTGTGGGAAGGCATTTCTTTGGAGGGCCGCACGGTATTGGGCTGTGAGCACAACCCCCATCTGTAGACGTCGTGCACTCAGACCATCCTCATAGAGTCAGTTTTTTAACCATTTGTGCAGACTCATGCACATTTGTGGCCTGCTGGAGGTCATTTTGCAGGGTTCTGGCAGTGCTCCTCCTTGCACAAAGGCTGAGGTAGCGGTCCTGCTGCTGGGTTGTTGCCCTCCTACGGCCCCCTCCACATCTCATGGTGTACTGGTCTGTATCCTGGCAGCACCTCCAGCCTCTGGACACTACGCTGACAGACACAGCAAACCTTCCTGCCACAGCTCGCATTGATGTGCCATCCTGGATGAGCTGCACTACCTGAGCCACTTGTGTGGGTTGTAGAGTCCGTCTCATGCTACCACGAGTGTGAAAGCACAACCAACATTCAAAAGTGACCAAAACATCAGCCAGAAAGCATTGGTACTGAGATGTGGTCTGTGGTCCCCACCTGCAAAACCACTCCTCTATTGAGGGTGTCTTGATAATTGCCAATAATTTCCAACTGGTATCTATTCCATTTGCACAACAGCATGTGAAACTGATTGTCAATCAGTGTTGCTTCCTAAGTGGACAGTTTGATTTCACAGAAGCTTGATTTACTTGGAGTTATATTCTGTTGTTTAAGTGTTCCCCTTATTTTTTGACCAGTGTGTATATATATATATATATATATACAGTATATATACACAGTTGTGGCCAAAACTATTGACACCCCTGCAATTCTGTCAGATAATACTCAGTTTCTTCCTGAAAATGATTGCAAACACAAATTCTTTGGTATTATTATCTTCATTTAATTTGTCTTAAATGAAAAACACAAAAGAGAATGAAACAAAAAGCAAAACATTGATCATTTCACACAAAACTCCAAAAATGGGCCAAACAAAAGTATTGGCACCCTCAGCTCAGCCTAATACTTGGTTGCACAACCTTTAGACAAAATAACTGCGACCAACCGCTTCCGGTAACCATCAATGAGTTTCTTACAATGCTCTGCTGGAATTTTAGACCATTCTTCTTTGGCAAACTGCTCCAGGTCCCTGATATTTGAAGGGTGCCTTCTCCAAACTGCCATTTTTAGATCTCTCCACAGGTGTTCTATGGGATTCAGGTCTGGACTCATTGCTGGCCACCTTAGAAGTCTCCAGTGCTTTCTCTCAAACCATTTTCTACTGCTTTTTGAAGTGTGTTTTAGGTCATTGTCCTGCTGGAAGACCCATGACCACTGAGGGAGACCCAGCTTTCTCACACTGGGCCCTACATTATGCTACAAAATTTGTTGGTAGTCTTCAGACTTCATAATGCCATGCACATGGTCAAGCAGTCCAGTGCCAGAGGCAGCAAAGCAACCCCAAAACATCAGGGAACCTCTGCCATGTTTGACTGTAGGAACGTGTTCTTTTCTTTGATTGCCTCTTTTTTCTCCTGTAAACTCTATGTTGATGCCTTTGCCCAAAAAGCTCTACTTTTGTCTCATCTGACCAGAGAACATTCTTCCAAAATGTTTTAGGCTTTTTCAGGTAAGTTTTGGCAAACTCCAGCCTGGCTTTTTTATGTCTCGGGGTAAGAAGTGGGGTATTCCTGGGTCTCCTACCATAAAGTCCCTTTTCATTAAGACGCCGACGGATAGTACGGGTTGACACTGTTGTACCCTCGGACTGCAGGGCAGCTTGAACTTGTTTGGATGTTAGTCGAGGTTCTTTATCCAACATCCGCACAATCTTGCGTTGAAATCTCTTGTCAATTTTTCTTTTCCGTCCACATCTAGAGAGGTTAGCCACAGTGCCATGGGCTTTACACTTCTTGATGACACTGCGCTCGGTAGACACAGGAACATTCAGGTCTTTGGAGATGGACTTGTAGCCTTGAGATTGCTCATGCTTCCCCACAATTTGGTTTCTCAAGTCCTCAGACAGTTCTTTGGTCTTCTTTCTTTTCTCCATGCTCAATGTGGTACACACAAGGACACAGGACAGAGGTTGAGTCAACTTTAATCCATGTCAACTGGCTGCAAGTGTGATTTAGTTATTGCCAACACCTGTTAGGTGCCACAGGTAAGTTACAGGTGCTGTTAATTACACAAATTAGAGAAGCATCACATGATTTTTCGAACAGTGCCAATACTTTTGTTCACCCTCTTTTTTATGTTTGGTGTGGAATTATATCCAATTTGGCTTTAGGACAATTCTTTGTGTTTTTTCATTTAAGACAAATTAAATGAAGATAATAATACCAAAGAATTTGTGTTTGCAATCATTTTCAGGAAGAAACTGAGTATTATCTGACAGAATTGCAGGGGTGTCAATACTTTTGGCCACAACTGTGTATATATATACACACACACACAATGAGTGTGCATAGTTTCTTTTTTAGACAACTTGGCAGATGTGAGTATATGTTTGTTTCTTTGCCTATTTTTATATTGCACATCAGCGGATCATTTCTGCCAGGAGTCTCTACAGTTACTGGGTTATTACACCTGTGACTACATCTCCAGCTGTTCATGTTTTTCATGAGAAATCTTAAGAGAAAACAAAGTGATACAATATAATGATGTCATTCATTGTCATTCTTTTCAAGGGCGATTATAAGCTCTAACATTTACTTTTTTGTTACTGCACTTTGTTCACTTTCTGCTCTGAATCAAAGAACGTTATAAAGTGAATGGATGTAATTATATCTCATTCTAATAATAAGACGCAGTTAATTACATATCGTTTGTTTATTGTGTCGGTGATACTGACATCGCATTGAAACGCACAGGCCTCATTGACATGGCTGTATCACAGATTCCTGTTGTATGGCTCCGTAACAGGGATATCATCGATTACTGTGGGCAGATATTCTTCATCAAGAAAAGTGTATTTACTTTTTAAATATTAGATATTTTGTATCGAATTAGCCATTATAATTATTATAAAGTGAAGATAAAAGGTGTTCTGTACTTTAGACAAAACTTTTTTTTTTCTTTTTTTTTGTTAGAAGGATCACCTATATGCTAACAAATCACAGTAGATCCCATTGCTGGGACTTGAGATGAGCAAAAAAAGTTTTTAACTACCCTTGACCAGCGTCAAGTTTCGTACTCTGTGAATGCCGGACCAGGGATCTGTTTATTTCGGCACGTTGCCCAATTCTCTACGCATCATCCTGGACGTTCCAGCGTGGTTCTAGTAAGCACCAGAGGTGCCCAGAATACCGGGCGGCGTAGATTTTCCAGTACAAAAGTGCACAAAATGTCCCTGTGTTCAATCAGCGCTGGCTTCACTCTCCTCTCCTAAAGACGTAAATTGACATCTGGAAATAGGGATAGACCAGCCAAAGTTCTTACTTCCTCCATATGTCTGATTTGTCCAAAGGCCGGGAGAGTGAAGCCAGTGTTTTTTTGGCTGCAGGGATTGCGTGACATAAAAATGTCACACAATGCCTGGGAGAGACAGTGCCAACACTGGCACTGGCACGGCACCGTCACTGAAGGTGAGAATAAATGGGGGGAAACAAAGGAATTCAGAAGGGGTTGTCTGAGTAGTGGACGGCCCCTGTATGTATCATGACTGATTTTAGATGTCTTGTATATAAATCACCATAATAAAATTATTATAGAGTGATAATAAAAAGGTTTTTCTGCTCTGGATACTATTTTTTTATGGAAAGCTACCCTATCAAGTAGTAAATCATCATAAAAGTCCTGGTTAGATCCTATTTGTCTTTCCCTCCGGTGTCTTGTGTTGTTTGTGGAAACGTCTCTGTGTACACTTCACGCATCAATGTGACAACCTTGTGCTTCATTTTCCCACCAGATTCAGGAAGAAATCTACCGTTGCAGATTCCTTAAGCAATTTAGTCCACGGCCAAAGTCTAGATCAGTTCACGGAAGGTATCCTTATTCTTCATGTCATAAATCTCTCACCAACCATTTTTTCTTCCCAGGTTTCCATTAACAATTGAAGAGGTTTTTCAAAAATTGGTAGTGTACCCTTAGGCTAGGGTCACGCCACCGTATTTTCTCTCATCTGAGAAAAATAGGGTCGATTATGCTAATCGTAGTCTGATCAGAGTGTGAGCATGGCGTGATCCGATTTTTTCGGATGAGTAGAAGATGTAAAAAATGTCTCCGTCTTCTCTATATTGTCAGTCCGCGAAAATCTGACTGCACTCAGATGTCATCCAAGTGCAGTCCGGATGTTTTCCACAGACTCATTGGCTTGCATGGCCGGGGGGTCCTCCGAATATCGGATGCAAATTGAACACTCTGAAATTTTTTCCTTGGATAGACTCTGTTTGCAGAAAAAAATCGGATATGTGCACGGCCCCATAGAATAACATTGGTCCGCATGCAATTTGATATTTTGTAGAGTCGGACCACCACTGATTTGAAAAGCAAAGGATGGGCCATCACTTTTGTTGCCCTGAAATATCTGTTTCAGGAAATGACTGTATTTTTGTTTTTCTGTTTTTTACTGTTTTTCACTTATTCTTCTTTTACTTTGCTCGTTTGTAAAGTCTATTTTATATGTGTTTGTCTGGGGCTTTTTTTGGTTTCGCCATTGTAGATAAGGTTTGGGGGTTTCCAGATATATTTGGCTGATTCATCACTTTCTACTTTTTACAAACGTCACAACATTTTTAGTGCAAATGTACCGCAGTTACCCATGGACATTTTTTTTACAGCAAAACATTGTAAAAAAAAAAGAAAAAAAAGTTTAAAACAGAAGTATTCCATATACTGTATATATAGAAGACACAATATACAGAATATACAACCATCTACGTATATGTTGTCCAATAAGGGACATAAGTTTGGGAAATGTGCAGCGCTCCGTTATAGTTGCGCCTGCGCAACGTTCTGCTTCCACGGATGATTCTGATGTGATTGTTCTGTGTTGCAGAGGAGATCCACGCCGAGGTGTGCTATGCTGAGTGTCTTCTCCTGAGAGCCGCCCTCACGTTCCTGCAGGTCTGACATGTCAGTGTTCTACTTTAGTCACTGCAGATAATAATCTCATATCCATAATTGCTTTCTAAGGTCATCAGGCTGTGTTCACATGCAGCAGTTATGCTGTGGCTTTTAAACCCGCTGCACTCTTTACATTGTTTCACTGCACAATCAAAATTGATTGAAACAGTGGAAAGACCATAGAAGAACGGAGCCGCCGCGGTTTAAAGCCACATTGTTACCGCTGCATGTGAACACAGCCTAAGTACCGGCAATGAACCCTGATCCGCAACACTCATAGTAGTTCATTTTCTTAATGAGTTTGTATCAAGTTTTTCCCTATTCCTGGAACGTAGCATATTGCTTCAAGTTATCGAAGAACTGTAGAACAAGACGAATGGTAAAATTAAAGTTTGACGGCTCTCCCAGCTTATTAATAGAAAAGGCAATTAAAGTCCAGGCGATAACTGTCAAATAATCTGCTCTATTAATTACTGCAGGATGAAAACATGGTCAGCTTCATCAAAGGCGGCATCAAGGTCAGAAACAGTTATCAGACGTACAAGTGAGTATCACTGTAACAGAGATATCGCTTCACATACAACAATATGTGCAGTCATGGACGAAAGTGTTAAAGAAAATGAAGTATTTCTCACAGAAAATTATTGCAAGTACACACGTTTTGTTACACACATTTATTTCCTTTGTCTTTATTGGAACAACACAAAAAAAAACAGAGAAAAAAAGCAAATTGGACATAATTTCACAAAAAAAAACCCAAAAAGGGACTGACAAAATTGTCACCTTTCAACAATTGTGGGTAAACAACTTTTATTTCAAGTATGTGATGCTTGTTTAAACTCACCCGTGGCAAGTAACAGGTATGGGCAATTTGAAAATCACCCCTGAAACCAGATAAAAAGGAAAAAATTTGACTCAGTCTTTGCATTGTGTATCTGTGTGTGCCACAGTAAGCGTGGAGAACATCGAGAGGAGAGGAGAATTGTCTAAGGACTTGAGAACCAAAATTGTTGAACAATATTATTAATCTCAAGGCTACAAGTCCATCTCCAGAGATCTTGATGTTCCTTTGTGCACGGTGCGCAAAATAATCAGGAAGCTTGCAACCCATAGCACTGTAGCTAATCTCACTGGACGTGGGCGGCAGAGAAAAATTGATGAAAGGTTGCAACACAGGATTGTCTGGATGATGGATAAGCAGCCCCAATCAAGTTCCAAAGATATTCAAGCAGTCCTGCAGGCTCAGGATGCATCAGTGTTAGTGCAAACTATCCATCGACATTTGAATGAAATCAAACGCTATGACAGAAGACACAGGAGGACCCCACTGCTGATACAGAGACAAAAAAAGCTAGACTGCAGGTTGTTAAAATGTACATGAGTAAGCCAAAATCCTTAAGGAAAAGAGTTGTTTGGATAGATGAGACCAAGATAGAGATTTTTGGAAAAGCACCTGAATCTAATGTTTACCAAAAACAGAACGAGGTCTACAAAGAAAAGAACACAGTACCTACAGTCAAATATGGTGGAGGTTCAGAGATGCTTTGGGGTTGTTTTGCTGCCTCTGGCATTTGGTGCCTTGACTGTATGCAAGGTATCATGAAATCTGAAGATTACCAAAGGATTTTGTGTTGCAATGTGGCACCGAGTGTCAGCTGGGTCTGCATCCTAGGTCATGGGTCTTCCAGCAGGACAATAACTCCAAACATACAAGAAGCACCCAGAAATGGATGGAAACAAAGCGTTGGAGAGTTCTGAAGTGTCCAGCAATAAGTCCGGAACTGCATCCAATTGAACACCTCTGTGGAGACATCTTAAAATTGCTGTTAGAAGAAGTTGCCTTAAAATATGAGAGACCTGGAGCAGATTGCAAAAGAAGAATGATCCAAAATCCCAGCGGAGAGGTGTACGAAGCTTGTAGATGGTTATAGGAAGTGATTGATTGCAGTTATTTATTCCAAAGGGTGTGCAACCAGATATTAATTTGGGGGTGCCACCAATTTTGCCCAACCCATTTTTGGTGTTTTCTGTGTGATGATGTCCAATTTCCCCCTTTTTTTTTTCTTTTTTTTTGTGTTGTTCCAATACACACACGGGAAATAAACGTGTATAACAAAACGTGTAATTGAAATCATTTTCTGGGAGAAATACTTAATTTTCTGTAACAATTTCAAGGGTGCCGACACTTTCAGCCATGATTGTATATTTGTATATTCACCTATAATAATTAACCAGTATAAAATATACAGCTGAGGTCAGAACTTTACATACAGTACTCAATGGATGCAGTCAATGAAAAAGAAAAAACTCCTATTTCTCCGCTCTACAGATTCCAGGTGAACAGACTCTAATTTTGGCAATTTTTTTCATTTATATACTACTTGGTAGATGACACAAACGTTTCCAAATTAATAACTTAATTACTAACTCACTGGATCAATCTTTCAGTGGGTCAGAAGTTTACATACTGAACACTAAGTTGCTTCTTTCAATAAAAAGTTCAGGACATTCCAGGAAATGATGTGTCGGCTTTAGGAGCTTTTGATTGGCAATATTCAGTTAATTAGAGGTGTGCGTGTGACAGTATTAAGGGCCGATCTTCAAGGCATACTTTTCTCTTGACATCATGGGAAAATTAAAAGAAAACATCAAATGAGTGCAGCTCTGGAGTATAATACAGGATGTAACTCAGGATCAGTAATGTATGTACACAGTGACTGCACAGCAGAATAGTGAGTGCAGCTCTGGAGTATAACACAGGATGTAACTCAGAATCAGTAATGTAATGTACGTACACAGTGACTGCACCAGCAGAATAGTGAGTGCAGCTCTGGGGTATAATACAGGAGGTAACTCAGAATCAGTAATGTAATGTATGTACACAGTGACTGCACCAGCAGAATAGTGAGCGCAGCTCTGGGGTATAATACAGGAGGTAACTCAGGATCAGTAATGTAATGTATGTACACAGTGACTGCACCAGCAGAATAGTGAGTGCTGCTCTGGGGTATAATAGAGGTTGTACATAGGCTTCTCACTAAATTAGAATATCATCAAAAAGTTAATTTATTTCAGTTCTTCAATGCAAAAAGTGAAACTCATATATTATATAGAGTCATTACACACAGAGTGATCTATTTCACGTGTTTATTTCTGTTAATGTTGATGATTGTGGCTTACAGCCAATGAAAACCCAAAAGTCATTATCACAGTAAATTAGAATACTTTATAACACCAGCTTGGAAAATGATTTTAAAATCTGAAATGTTGGCCTACTGAAATGTACTGTATGTTCAGTAACTGTGCTCAATACTTGGTCGGGCTCCTTTGGCATCAATTACTGCATCAATGCAGCGTGGCATGGAGGCGATCAGCCTGTGGCACTGCTGAGGGGCTATGGAAGCCCAGGTTGCTTTGATAGCAGCCTTCAGCTCGTCTGCATTGTTGGGTCTGGTGTCTCTCATCTTCCTCTTGACAATACCCCATAGATTCTCTATGGGGTTAAGGTCAGGCGAGTTTGCTGCCAATCAAGCACAGTGATACTGTTGTGTGTAAACCAGGTATTGGTACTTTTGGTAGTGTGGACAGGTGCCAAGTCCTGCTGGAGAATGACATTTCCATCTCCAAAAAGCTTGTCGGCAGAGGGAAGTATGAAGAGCTCTAAAATTTCCTGGTAGACGGCTGCGCTGACTTTGGTCTTGATAAAACACAGTGGACCTACACCAGCCGATGACATGGCTCCCCAAACCATCACTGATTGTGGAAACCTCACACTAGACCTCCAGCAGCTTGGATTGTGGCCTCTCCACTCTTCCTCCAGACTCTGGGACCTTGATTTCCAAATGAAATGCAAAATTTACTTTCATCTGAAAACAACACCTTGGACCACTGACAACAGTCCAGTTCTTCTTCTCCTTGGCCCAGGTAAGACGCTTCTGGCGTTGTCTATTGGTCATGAGTGGCTTGACACAAGGAATGCGACACTTGTAGCCCATGTCCTGGATACGTCTGTGTGTGGTGGCTCTTGAAGCAATGATTCCAGCAGCAGTCCGCTCCTTGTGAATCTCCCCAAATGTTTGCATGGCCATTTTTTTTTTACAATCCTTTCAAGGCTGCGGTTATCCCGGTGGCTTGTGCACCTTTTTCCTACCACACTTTTTCCTTCCACTCAACTTTCCATTAATATGCTTGGATACAGCACTCTGTGAACAGCCGGCTTCTTTACCAATGACCTTTTGTGGCTTACCCTCCTTGTGGAGTGTGTCAGTGACTGCCTTCTGGACATCTGTCAGGTCAGCAGTCTTCCCCATGATTGTGGAGCTACTGAAACAAACTTAGGGACCTTTTTAAACACTTAGGAAGCCTTTGCAGGTGTTTTTTGTTAATTATTCTAATTTACTGAGATAATGACTTTTGGGTTTTCATTGGCTGTAAGCCATGTTCATCAACATTAACAGAAATAAACACTTGGAATAGATCACTCTGTAATGACTCTATATAATATATGTGCTTCACTTTTTGCATTGAAGAACTGAAATAAATTAACTTTTTGATGATATTCTAATTTTGTGAGACGTACCTGTAACTCAGTATCAGTAAGATAAATAATGCCATGGATACACAAGATTACTAAACTTACTATAAATAATTTATTTATATCAAACTAAATGATGGTGCTAAGATGAGAATAGACTTTCTATTAACAATTATACCATCCACCAACAGAAAAAAGTGAGAATTTATTCTTTAGCTTCTATTTGTTTCTGTTCTTTCAGGGAGCTCGATTCTCTGCAGAAATGTGCTAACTACATAACGGGAGAAAGTCACTGCCACTTTGAAGGTGGAGTGAAGTTGGGTGTTGGAGCTTTTAATTTGGTATGTAATTTTTAGAATCTCGCATGGACTATATGCGGTCAGTGCGCTCCCTGCATCTGAGTGCATTATTCACAGTACTCACTAATGAATGAACGTGTTCCCTATTCTACAGCCAAATCTTCTTTTATGAATTTCTACTGTGCTGTCACACAAAGCATTTGATTGATCTATTCAAAGGTGCTTTTAAAATCGAGTGATCGAATCAGGTTGAATTTTCTTAAATGCTAAAATTCTTTCTGTTGCCACTAGATGGCGATCACTATATGTGAATATAGTTTAATGGTAGTTACATGAATAACTGTGCAGTGAGCTCCCCCTTGTGGTGACTACAGGCAGTCGGAATTTTATCATGTAACCCAAAAGATGTTCAAAGTAGCGCGATGTATTTGAGCTCAGTAGCATAAAACTGTGCGATATGTATGTTTTCCCGCCTTAGAATTGCATTCAGCCTTAAGATGATTAATGAGAAGACACAATCAATCTATATAAATATATAACTAACCCATGGAGTACAGAGAGAATCTGTCAACTCCAACTGCAAAAAAAAAAAAAGATTTTTTTTTTAAACATCTTTATTATGTTTTAAACTCCATTTTTCTTATACAGTGGGGAAAATAAGTATTTGATACACTGATAATTTTGCAAGTTTTCCCTCCTACAAAGAATGGAGAGGTCTGTAATTTTTATCGTAGGTACACTTCAACTTTGAGACACAGAATCTAAAAAAAAACAAACAAAAAAAAAAAACAGAAAACCACATTGTATGATTTTTACATAATTAATTAGCATTTTATTTATTTGATCACCGTCCAACCAGCTAAAATTCTGCCTCTCACAGACCTGTTAGTTTTTCTTTAAGAGGCCTCCAACTCTGCACTCATTACATGTATTAATTGTGCTTGTGTTTAAACTTGTTACCTGTATAAAACACACCTGTCCACACAATCAATCAATTGCACTCCAACCTCTCCAACATGGTCAAGACCAAAGAGCTTTCTAAGGACACCAGAGAAAAAATTGTAGACCAGCACAAGGCTGGGATGGGCTACCAGACAATAGACAAGCAGCTTGGGCTTGGTGAGAAGGAAACAACTGTTGGCACAATTATTAGAAAATGGAAGAAATACAAGATGACTGTCAATCTTCCTCTTCTTGGGGCTCCATGCAAGATCTCTTCTCGTGCGGTAAGGATGATTCTGAGAAAGGTCGGGAATCAGCCCAGAACTACATGGGAGGATCTGGTCACTGACCTGAAGAGAGCTGGGACCACAGTCTCAAACATTACCGTTATTAACACACTACACCGTCATGGATTAAACTCGTCCCCCTGCTCACACCAGCACATGTCCAGGCCCGTTTGAAGTTTGCCAATGACCATTTGGATGATCCAAAGGAGGCATGGGAGAAGGTCATGTGGTCAAATGAAACTAAAATAAAACTTTTTGAAATCAACTCCATTAGCCATGTTTGGAGGAGGAAGAAGGATGAGTACAACCCCAAGAACACCATCCCAACCGTGAAGCATGGTGGGATAAACCTCACACTTTGGGGTGCTTTTCTGCAAAAGGGACAGGGCGACTGCACCTTATTGAAGGGAGGTATAAGTTTAAATTAATCCATGTTTGCCCAAAAGTAAATTGCAAGCTGTAAAGCAGATTTGATGCTTCCCGGTCAACGCACATCCCAGAAAAGTTGCAATAAAAGCTACCAAAAGGCTGTACATATCCGAAATTGGTTCAGTGAACACATGCGTCCACAGCGCTGCCACTTACGGATCGTGTGCACGCGGCCTAAGTGGTAAAGTAAATGGTGTTATGCAAATCTGTAGCTGGTGAATCAGAATAACAAACGTATGTATGGCTGTGTCAAAAGAAAAGTGTAAAAGTTATGGTTCTAGAAAGAAAGGGAGGAAAAACCAAAAGTGCAAAAATGAAAATTGTCCGCATCTCCAAGGGGTGAAGTTTCTAGAAGGTTCTGCTCATGTGCTCGGCTCTGTGTATACTGTGATGTCACCTCCATATACCGTGTGCACACATCACATGCTGTTGGTTTTTGTAGAACTTTAAACACAAGTGACAGAAGGAAGAGAAATCTGGTAAATATTTACCAAGCCGGATAATGGCCGGTCGGGGCCTCTAGGAGCCTCTGAGCTGTGACCTAGGTGTCTGCTGAGTATTATGCCGTTTGTTTGGTTTTTTACTCTTTTCCTACAATTTAGTTATATTATTTAGTGATCACGTACTGAATCCACAAGTGTGTTAGATAGAAAAACGAAGCGAAATATTACATTACATGAAGAACAGTGAGGCGGGCACCGTAGGTGGATTTCCCCCCCATTACAGTCTATTGGGGACGGGTGGCATAACTGGAGTGTGAATAAAGCCGTATTCCGTCTGTGACGAACCATCAGTAAAGGATTAGTACGCGTGAAAGTTTCCCGGGAACCAACCTTTCTACAGCCGTGTGTCCTTGTATCCGTTTTTAGTTTGTTATGAAAGAGTTAAAGGGGTTTTCTGTTTTTTTTTGGACTTAAAAAACTAGAATGTTCCTCACACACCCTCCCCGGGTCCAAAACTGAGTCTAATCTGCTGCTCCCAGTGTCTGTGACTGTCTGCGGTTCTGACGTCATGTCAACGGCGCTACTGCCAATTGATGAGCTCAGCCAATAGCATGAGCCGCTGAGATTGTCTGCAGCGCTGCTGATGTGACATCGGCGCTGTAGACAATGACAGACATGAAGAGCTGCGTCGGAGAATCAGACTTAGACCCAGGGAGGGTGATGAAAGCACTTTAAACAAAAAAAGAAAAAAAATGCAGCTGGTGAATAGGGGTTCTCAAAAATTGAAAAAAAAAAACCTTTTTATGTAAAAAGTTGATTTAAACAATTGTTAATTCTTGATCGGTCGCTTCTCAGTATTTTATTAGTTAACATACATGATGATCTCACATCTATTATTCTCTCCTTCTAGACTTTATCGATGTTACCCACCAGGATATTGCGACTTCTAGAATTTGTCGGATTCTCCGGTAACAAGGTGAGAGCCGCGTCAGTCACTTCTTAGAATCCTTTGAGGTGAAGAATGATGGTCTCTGCCCCCAGTTCGTGCGACATGAAAAGTGACAACTATGTTTCTAACCATCAAATACGCTTTGAACAGTTGTCAGTTCCCTTCCCCCACTCTCGGCAGGGCATACCTAGTGTGCGTTAATCCAGGTAGTGTAGTATCGAGTGTATTTAGCGGTCTCTATATCTTTAGTGACTTCTCTATCTGTTGATGGTCCCCAGGATTATGGCCTGAGCCAGCTCCAGGAGGGGGCCGCCGGCCACAGCTTCCGGGCGTTACTTTGCACCCTGCTCCTTCTTTGCTATCACACGTTTCTGAGTTTTGTGCTGGGTAAGCTGATCTCTTTAATACCGGAGTCATGTTATAAGCTTATGTATCAGTATTCTCTTAATCACCATTGCATGGACGTTTTCATTGTAAATTAAAAGGAGTTCTCCGTTTCATGGTCTAGGTACCGGCAAAGGAAACGTAGAAGAAGCAGAAAAATTGCTAGAACCATATTTAAAACGCTACCCCAAGGTAAGGTCGGGGGGAATATTCGGTGTATGATCAGTAATCACAGCACACGCTGCATGCATTGTTACATAGATCTCTTATCAGGGGGCCCCTTAGCAAGAGTCCTCATTGCCACCAACCTCACCTCCATCCCCACCCAAAAAAAAAAAAAATGTTTGGTGCGGTAAGGGCAGATAGTAGGAGTCACAGAAGGAAAAATACCCTCCAACTGTTAGACTGGGGGAAAGGGACGTGTTTTGAAGCACATACGCCAAAAGTGTCTCTTAGTGTTCTCACCCGCTATTATTCCCCTTTCATGGCTCCATAGAGCATAATGCATCAAAAAAAATGCCCCCCCCACACAATACGATACCTCACAGTGAATCCCACCTCCTAATTTACTCCCACTGTACCCCATATGATCAGCATGATGACCCCACAGCAAACACCAACAATATGTTGCCCCCTTACAGTATGAAGCCCCCCCCCACAGCCGAGGGCACACAGTATGATGGACCTCACAGCTTCTCTCGCCATGTATCATGGCCCCCAGAGACCCCTCACACAGTATGATAGACCTCACAGCTTCTCTCGCCATGTATCATGGTCCCCCAGAGACCCCTCACACAGTATGATGGACCTCACAGCTTCTCTCACCATGTATCATGGCCCCCAGAGACCCCTCACACAGTATGATAGACCTCACAGCTTCTCTCGCCATGTATCATGGCCCCCAGAGACCCCTCACACAGTATGATGGACCTCACAGCTTCTCTCGCCATGTATCATGGCCCCCAGAGACCCCTCACACAGTATGATGGACCTCACAGCTTCTCTCGCCATGTATCATGGCCCCCAGAGACCCCTCACACAGTATGATGGACCGCACAGCTTCTCTCACCATGTATCATGGCCCCCAGAGACCCCTCACGCAGTATGATGGACCTCACAGCTTCTCTCACCATGTATCATGGCCCCCAGAGACCCCTCACACAGTATGATGGACCTCACAGCTTCTCTCACCATGTATCATGGCCCCCAGAGACCCCTCACACAGTATGATAGACCTCACAGCTTCTCTCACCATGTATCATGGCCCCCAGAGACCCCTCACACAGTATGATGGACCTCACAGCTTCTCTCACCATGTATCATGGCCCCCAGAGACCCCTCACACAGTATGATGGACCTCACAGCTTCTCTCACCATGTATCATGGCCCCCAGAGTCCCCTCACACAGTATGATGGACCTCACAGCTTCTCTCACCATGTATCATGGCCCCCAGAGACCCCTCACACAGTATGATGGACCTCACAGCTTCTCTCACCATGTATCATGGCCCCCAGAGTCCCCTCACACAGTATGATGGATCCCACAGTGCCCCACACCATGTCTCATTGTCTCTACAGACTCCTCACACAGTATAATAGACCCTAACCTGCCGCACACCATGTATGATGGACCCCACAGACCACCTTACGGTATGATGTCCCACAATATCTTCCTTTCGATTATCTGCGCTGTGTGGAAACTGGGGCTTAAATGCACAGGGTGAATGATGGAAAAGAGAGCCGTGCCCTCCTGATTTTATCATTGCATTAAACAATATCTGTATCCTGAGAGTGCAGATACTACTGAGATCTGAATGCCCAAAAGTGGAACGGTGCCACTCTGCATTGGGCCCTCCCAGCTATCATGCCCCATATCGGCCATATGAGGCTGGTGTATTCACTTTGAAACAGGATTACATAGCCATTAGTACACAGATTTTTCAAAGTTTAAACCCAGTCTCTGCCTGCCTAGTCTGATTGACAACTCAGTGCTCCTCCTCCCTAGTGTTGATTTTCCACCCACCTAGCCTGATTGTCAGCACCTCAATGTCCCTCCTCCATGCTGCTGAATCTCCACCCACCTAGCCTAATAGATAGCTAGATAGCACCTCAGTGTAGCTCCTTCCTGTTGCTGAACCTCCACCCACCTAGCCTGACTGGCAGCACCTCACTATGTCTCCTCACTGCTGGTGAATCTCCACCCACCTTGCTTGATAGACAGCTCATCATTGTCCCTCCTCTCTGCTGCTGAATCTCCACCCACCTTGCCTGATTGGCAGCACCACAGTGTCCCTCCTCCCTCCTGCTAAATCGCCACCCACCTCCTAGCCTCATTAACAGCTCCTCAGTGTCCCTCCTCCATGCTGCAGAATCTCCACCCACTTAGCCTGATTGGCAGCTCATCATTGTCCCTCCTCTCTGCTGCTGAATCTCCACCCACCTTGCCTGATTGACAGTACCACAGTGTCCCTCCTCCCTCCTGCTAAATCTCCACCCACCTAGCCTCATTAACAGCTCCTCAGTGTCCCTCCTCCATGCTGTAGAATCTCCACCCACTTAGCCTGATTGGCAGCTCTTCATTGTCCCTCCTCCATGCTGCAAATCTCCTCGCACTTAGTCTGATTGGCAGCTCATCATTATCCCTCCACTCTGCTGCTGAGTCTCCACCCACCTAGCCTCATTGACAGCTCCTCAGTGTCCCTCCTCTCTGCTGCTGAGTCTCCACCCACCTAGCCTCATTGACAGCTCCTCAGTGTCCCTCCTTCCTGCTGCTGAATTTTATCACAGATTTGAGCACAGGACTAAAGCAGTGTAAATCTAATAATTCACCAGAACCAATTTTATACAACCACATAACAAATGTTACATAAAAGAACCTTGGAGTGTGAAGATTATTAGATTTTGGCTCCTATTTGATTTTATTGTCGGAGTTGTCACATCAGTTATTCCACTGTGCTGAGAATGATAGTGATATTACTTTCTATCATCAGGCTTCAAACCCTTGTTTTTCTCCCTAGGGGGTCATATTCCTGTTCTTTGCTGGAAGAATTGAAGAAATTAAAGGCAATATTGACTTGGTAAATGGGCAACCTTATAATAAGACTAGGTGACAATTCACATGTATCATCAAGATGGAACAGATTCCACCATCATCTATTATAGGAAAACTTGTAAAAATCATCTCCTACTACTACAGTAATCAATATTCCCCTTGGGTGTCCTAATTCATTGTGTATACCTGTAGATTTTGCGCTCTCATTTTTAGAGCCCGTCCCCTTATATCTGTTCATGGACTATAACCTATATGTCCATGGGACAGCTCAGGAGCTGCAATACCAAACACGGCCCATGGACATGAGTGGCACTGTCTAAAAAACAAGTAGACCCCCTTTTCTAATCCTTGACGACTCCTTTAAGAAGGACTTGAAACATCATATTATGACTTGTATAGGTGACCTATAGTCAAGAATGTCCCCGTGCTATCACCACTGCTGTCATAATCAATCGGCCATCTAAGACTATGTTCACATGTCCAATAGTGATCAGTTAGGACGGATCCCGTAGCAAAAAAGTTGTGCAGACACAACTTTTTAGTTTGTTTTCAAATAACTTCCCCATCACTGGGGGTCCAACCTCCGATCCAGTGCTTGGAAGAGCTCCATGTGAATGGAGAGGCGTTGGATCATGCGCACTGCCACTCCATTCATTCATCCATCCATCCATCCGAATGCAGCTCTTGGCAACCTCTGGTGGTCCCGTTTAAGAATGAATGTATTGGAGTTGCTCATGGTCAACCACCGCGCCGTTCACACCGGGCTCCCGATTCTTGAGGTCAGTTGTGCCCCTAGAGATTGGGAAGTTATTCCCTACCCCATAGAGAAGGGATGACTTTCAAACTTGGCAATTCCTTCTTATGGGACTTTCTAGATGGAGGAGCCACGAGGAAGACATTTTTATCTAATCGGCAGTAGGGAAGCAATGGTCGTATCTCCTCACAGGGTGCCATGTTATTGTTCTTCCAGGCTATCCAGAGATTTGAGGAATGCTGCGAGGCTCAGCAGACCTGGAAGCAGTTCCATCATATGTGTTATTGGCAGCTTATGTGGTGCTTCACCTACAAGCAGCAGTGGAAGATGGCGTATTTTTATGCCGATCTCCTTAGCAAGGAAAACTCATGGTCAAAGGTAGGTAATAGACGAGAATAGAGAAACTAACCAGCGACTGTAGTCCTGGACCAGACCTCATATGTACAAAGAGATGACATTCCCAGAATGGAAAGTCTATGGCTGCAATGGTGGAGATTTACTGAAAATACTGACTGCAACCTCATCCAATGTGTGCATAGACCTTCAGAGGAACCTCAAAGGTTCAGCAGAGCATAACCTCATTTGGAGCCAATTTGGAGCCAATTGTTAAAGTCACTGAATTCACAAATACCCATCACACCTTATTGATGACGTGCCCTGTTTGTGAACTGTCGGAACTCCATTGACATTGAAGCTCATGGATCCCAATGCAAAATCTCCAACAAAGCTCCAAATATCACGTGTCTTTAAGGCCGGGATCAGACATGCGAGAAACTCGGACGACTCTCGCATGTTAATACCCGGCACTCAGGAGCGGAGCGTGTGGCTGCATGTATTGCTATGTGACCTCAGGCTCCGATCCAAGTGTCGGCAGCAGTTCCGGGTATTAACATGCCAGACTCGTCCGAGTTTCTCGCATGCGTGATCCCGGCCTAAGAGTATTGTTCTCCACAAATGGGCCAAAGAAACCTCTAGGAACAGAGATGACTTCAACCACTGCACCCATGAAAGCCTCTCATCATCTCCGCTTCCCATCCTGTAGAAATGGAAAGTGGCCCAAATGATACCCACCCAACACTCTAATTATTATGAGCCTAGTTATAAGCACAGTTGTGTTTCACCGGCTTCATCAGGGCAATCAGATCAGTAGATGGTCCTCCTGATGAAGCCCTAGGTGAACTCCAGTGTCTGGAGGATATTTTAATCAGAATATACAGAAATTAGGCAGCGTTATGTAGGTGTTTACTTTATAAGTTAATCTTAATAAATATAGGACTCTCTTCAGGGATCCATTTAGTATAGCGACCATCTCCATTCTATCATACACTGACGATCTGGATGATTTTTATTGCAGTTTGATAATGCTATTTGGGAATTCCCAGCCAATAATAGAAGAGTGGTGAATTAAAAGTATTGGTTTACCTTTGGGCAAATCTATGCTCACCCTTTTTGTGCAGGGCCTATAAGTCTCCTTACACTGGCAGTCAGAGGTCTCTTTACACACACTAGTCTGAGGCCTCTCATACCGTCATGAGATCTCATTATTTGCACTTAGGAGGGGCAATATCCCGAAACATGTGTCTGCAAATTGAGATTATGGTTTGGCTTTTATCATATGGCAAGGCTCGTTAAAGGGTATTGATTTTTAGGATTGCTACTTCCCATTGGTGGCACTAGAATTCAAGTCCTCTTCCTTTCTGGAGAGGAAATTTGCGCCCTTTTGGTAGCACACCTGTAATACCACTCACATCTGGAACCTGGCATGGGGAGCTTGTCCTGGTGATTGCACCATGACCTGTCTACCTCCGATAGATGGAAGAAGCAGAAATCTTGACTGCTGGCCATTAGAAGAAGCCATTGCTACACTTTTATTCCACTGAACCTCTGCACCTTTTATTTATCCATCTTGGACAGTCTGTGTACAAGTCAAACTCCATCCATATATCCGATCAGGGTTTATGCATGTGTTTTGGCTGAAGATAACTTTTATAGGACCATAAATAGTAGCAGTGATGACAACCTATAGAACATAGTGGTGGATTCTTTATTCTCTATCCACCTCAACATCATGTATAGGATTTCAGATAATATATAATTTATAACTAACCATGTCCTATCTGCTTTTTTTTTTTTGCTTCTCAGGCGACATATGTCTACATGAAAGCTGCTTACCTCAGCATGTTTGAAGAAGACGACACAAAGCCTTTTGGGGAGGATGAAGTTAAACTTTTTAGGTTTGTTATAAAACAGTCATTCTATTATTGTGGGATCGTAAGTGTTGGAGGTGATACCTTCAAAGTTGGGTTCCGAGTGTTGACACCCCCTTTCCTTGGGTAAATTCGTACCCTTTGCTTTAGCCTGTAGGGACAGTGCAAGGACAGTGGGGGTTTATTGGTTAATGAGAGTTGGTTTATTTCTAACTTTTGTTGGAAGGTGGAAATATCGTCTAAATCACTAATAGAGCTCATCCTAATAGGAAAAGAAAAGTTGCTTTATTGTGTTTAAAGTAAAATTCCATTAAACTTGTTAATATACTTTAATAAAGAAAAGTGCTCTGATATCAACTTATCAGTGGCCGAAAAGTAAGTAGACAAAGCCAACTCTTCTCTAGTAGTAAATACTGTGTATCAGTGCCGGTTCTGGGTCCCGGCAGATTCACTTCTGCATTGGGTTTTCCCATTGTTTATGACATGTGTGAAGGGGGCTGACTATCAGGCACATTTCTATAGCAAAGCCAACCTTCTTTTCTGTTGAGGCTGATGTAAAAAAAAAAAAAAAAAAATAGAGTAAGTTTCATCCATCTTCACTTTAAACACATTAATAATTTTTTTTTTCTAGCTAGACAATACCTTTAAAATGCCCCAAATATTACAATAATGAGCAGAACACGATGGATCATTCTCAGGACCATGGCTAAGGTCTTAAGGAATTTTGTTTCCTAAGAATATCATATTGATGGGCAGGATGGTGGCTCAGTGGTTAGCACTGTTGCTTTGCAGCGCTGGGGTCCTGTGTTTGAATCCCACGAAGGACAACATCTAAGATAAGATAATCCTTTAATCGTCCCACCATGTGGAAATTCAGAGCCTTACAGCAGCAAGGCAGGAACAAGTACAGATGCATGAAGGCATTACATTGACGGTAGGTACATATACGAAAAAAAAAAGATATAACCGGACTATCACAACTTTGGATCTATCGGTTCACTGTTTGGGTTGTTCTCCGTTTTGGACAGTGCTGGTTATACAGCCTAACTGCAGCAGGAAGGAAGGACTTTCGATAGCGCTCCCTCTCACATTTAGGATGAAGTAGCCGGTCACTGACAGTACTTCACATCTTTGTCACGGTCTCATGCATGGGATGGGAATCATTCTGCACCATGTAGCTCACCTTGGCCAGTATCCTCCTGTCGCCTACTTCCTGAACTGGATCAAGGGGGCATCCCAGGACAGAGCTGGCCCTTCTAATCAGTTTGTCCAGCCTATTCCTGTCCCTGGTTGATATGCCACTACCCCAGCACGCCACACCAAAGAAAATGACTGATGCCACAACAGAGTTGAAGAAGGATGCAAGGAGTGCCCCCCTAACTCCGAAGGCTCTCAGCCTTCTGAGCAGATAAAGCCTACTGTGGCCCTTCCTGTACACTGCATCCAAGTGATGGGCCCAGTCAAGCTTATTATTGAGGATCACACCAAGGTACTTATAGGTGTCGACTACCTCAATGTCATTTCCCTGAATGTTCACCACTACTGGTGGATTTTTTCCCTTGCGAAAGTCCACCACCAATTCCTTGGTCTTCCCGGAATTAATCCTAAGGTGGTTCCTCTGACACCACTCCACAAAAGCTTGGTTAGTATCTCTGTACTCTCTTTCATCTCCTCCTGTGATGAGGCCTACTATTGCAGAGTCATCAGAATACTTCTGCAAGTAGCAGCTAGATGAGTTGCACTTAAAATCCACAGTGTACAGTGTGAAGAGAAAAGGGGCAAGAACTGTACCTTGAGGTGCCCCTGTATTGCAGATCACCGTGTCTGACACACTGTCCCGAACCTTTACAAACTGAGAGTTGGAGGTCCACGCCAACAAGGCCCAGCTTGTCTCTCAGTAGACCTGGCTGTATGGTATTAAAAGCACTAGAGAAATCGAAGAACATTATTCTCACAGTGTTCCCAGGTTTCTCCAGGTGAGAGAGAGTCCTATCTAGAAGGTGGATAATGGCATCATCCACACCAATGCCCGGCCTGTAGGCAAACTGGAGAGGGTCCATATCCGAGCTCACTAGAGGACGGAGACGTGTGAGAACCAATCTCTCTAGTACCTTCATCAGGTGTGATGTCAATAATCTAATAATAATAATCTAATAATCTACAAGGAGTTTGTATGTTCTCCCCATAATTGCGTGGGTTTCCTCTGGGTACTCCGGTTTCCTCCCAAAGACATACTGATAGGGAATGTAGATTGTGAGCCCCAATGGGGACAGCGATGATAATGAATGTAAAGTGCTTTGGATTTAATGGCGCTATATGAGAAAAGCATAATAATAATAATCAATACAATTGGACATCACTGTATGATTCTTACGGCTAACATTTCCCTCACTGGGACCCCAATGACCATCAGTTCATCGTGATAGTCTGTTCACTCCAATGCAGCAATTATGTAAAACTGTGGCCCCTTCTCTGCAGCAGTGAAAATCCCAATCAGTATGGCAGAGCCAGGTTCTGTAGCTTAGTTCATAAAGCCACAATACCAGGCACAGTTCATGGTCACGGTGCTGCATACTGGAGTGAAGGGGCCATGGATAGTACATTAACGCAATATCCTAGAAAACACCTTTACCATGCAAAGTATGCCAAAACAAGTAAGTATCCGATACTCGTAAATGCATTTTAACACCCCAAGCCATGTGCATCACAGCTATTGTGGTAATAGTCACATGTCCATTAATGCTGGGGATTAAAATCCCTTCCAGTCCCCACTTGTTAGGAACTGGGAGGCATACTAATGTCCTTAATAAAGGGGTACAGACACCCGGTAATCCGTCAGGCTGTTTTGGCCTCTGACTTGGATATTTTCCTAACAGCACGAAACCCTATTGATTTTAATGGAGTGAAGCCTGTACCCATCCTGTCAGCCAGAACTTTTCTTTCATAAAAGCTGGAGCCGCAGCAAAATAGCTGAGGATTACTGTAAATGCCAGGAAGTCTAGGACCCGATGCCTCGCCCTGGATCTGCGCACAATATGGTAATGTTAGTAGAAGATGTCCCGCAATGTCTGATTCATATTAGTAACAGAACATATGCTTCTATTTCCTTCTCAGACAGGTGCCAAGCCTAAAAGTTAAAATCGCCGGGAAATCTCTTCCAACAGAAAAATTTACTATTAGAAAAACTCGGAGGTATCAAGCTCAGAATCCAGTGTCATTATCTATCCCTCCTTTGGTATGAGCCTGATCAGTAATGTGGCATAATATTTTATCTATATCTTCTTAGAAAGGTTGTACCAGTATGCCCTGTTGCACTGGCATTTGGTTCTTAATGGCCACCATGGATGGTCAGATACTTCATTAACAATGACTGCTCTATCAAAATATATCCAAAAAATTGGGCCTAAATGAATGGCACTTCCAATAGACTGCAGCATCAAATAAGGATCAGGAAGTACAAAGCCATAAAATAGATAGCCTTTATTAAAGTAACAAAACCATAAAATGCATAAAAGGAGATATATGTCCATTTTACTAACACAAGGTACGCATGCAAATATACATGTGTACAAATATACAACACATAAAGAAAGGCACTTACAAACAAGATCAAACAGTGCCCATATTGTAATGCAGTATATAAACACAGTGTCCAGACCAAAAGTTTATAACAAATATGTATGTGCCTAATGTATACTCTACAAAATGCATCTACACAGGAATCACAGATAAAAATATGTCCAAAAAGTCCGAGGAAAGAGATATACACAACCTCAGCAATACCATATAAGCAAGTGCCAAGTAGTATATACATGTGGCATATAGTGGCCACTAAAAGTAGCTAACACATGTGATCCTGCACAGAGCTGCTGGATAATGTAGCGTTCAGTTGTGACCAATAAAGGGAGGTCAAAATACATTCCCTATGAAGCTAATATAGCATATCATATCAAGCACCGTAGTGCAGTCACAACCTGAACCATCCCAGTCACTTCCACCACTTTTGTAATGGAAAATGTAAACAGCAGAGTATAACAGTAAGAAAGCATACAACCTTGTGAAGTAAGACTCCCCAACGCGCGTTTCGCGTTAGCTTCGTCTCGGGGGGTTAACTCTGTTATACTCTGCTGTTTACATTTTCCATTACAAAAGTGGTGGAAGTGACTGGGATGGTTCAGGTTGTGACTGCACTACGGTGCTTGATATGATATGCTATATTAGCTTCATAGGGAATGTATTTTGACCTCCCTTTATTGGTCACAACTGAACGCTACATTATCCAGCAGCTCTGTGCAGGATCACATGTGTTAGCTACTTTTAGTGGCCACTATATGCCACATGTATATACTACTTGGCACTTGCTTATTTGGTATTGCTGAGGTTGTGTATATCTCTTTCCTCGGACTTTTTGGACATATTTTTATCTGTGATTCCTGTGTAGATGCATTTTGTAGAGTATACATTAGGCACATACATATTTGTTATAAACTTTTGGTCTGGACACTGTGTTTATACAGTCATATGTAAAAGTTTGGGCACCCCTATTAATGTTAACCTTTTTTCTTTATAACAATTTTGTTTTTTGCAACAGGTATTTCAGTTTCATATATCTAATAACTGATGGACTCAGTTATATTTCTGGATTCAAATGAGGTTTATTGTACTAACAGAAAATGTGCAATCTGCATTTAAACAAAATTTGACCGGTATGGGCACCCTTATCATTTTCTTGATTTGAACACTCCTAACTACTTTTTACTGACTTCCTGAAGCACTAAATTGGTTTTGTAACCTTATTGAATTCAGAAAGGCAGAGAAGAAGAATGGTGAGAACAGTCAAGGACAATCCACAGACCACCTCCAAAGACCTGCAGCTTCATCTTGCTGCAGATGGTGTCACTGTGCATCGGTCAACAATACAGCGCATGCATAACGCCTTTTTGTGTGACCAAACAACTCAATCTTTGTTTCATCAGTCCACAGGACCTTCTTCCAAAATGTAACTGGCTTGTCCAAATGTTCTTTTGCACACCTCAGGCGACTCTGTTTGTGGCGTGCTTGCAGAAACAGCTTCTTTCGCATCACTCTCCCATACAGCTTCTCCTTGTGCAAAGTGCGCTGTATTGTTGACCGATGCACAATGACACCATCTGCAGCAAGATGATGCTGCAGGTCTTTGGAGGTGGTCTGTGGATTGTCCTTGACTGTTCTCACCATTCTTCTTCTCTGCCTTTCTGATATTTTTCTTGGCCTGCCACTTCTGGGCTTAACAAGAACTGTACCTGTGTTCTTCCATTTCCTTACTATGTTCCTCACAGTGGAAACTGACAGGTTAAATCTCTGAGACAACTTTTTGTATCCTTCCCCTGAAAAGCTATGTTGAATAATCTTTGTTTTCAGATCATTTGAGAGTTGTTTTGAGGAGCCCATGATGCCACTCTTCATAGGAGAATCAAATAGGAGAACTACTTGCAAGTGGCCACCTTAAATACCTTTTCTCATGATTTGATACACCTGGCTATGAAGTTCAAAGCTCAATGAGGTTACAAAACCAATTTAGTGCTTCAGGAAGTCAGTAAAAAGTAGTTAGGAGTGTTCAAATCAAGAAAATGATAAGGGTGCCCATACTTTTGCACCGGTCAAATTTTGTTAAAATGCAGATTGCACATTTTCTGTTAGTACAATAAACCTCATTTGAATCCAGAAATATAACTGAGTCCATCAGTTATTAGATATATGAAACTGAAATACCTGTTGCAAAAACCAAAATTGTTATAAAGAAAAAAGGTTAACATTAATAGGGGTGCCCAAACTTTTACATATGACTGTATACTGCATTACAATATGGGCACTGTTTGATCTTGTTTGTAAGTGCCTTTCTTTATGTCTTATATATTTGTACACATGTATATTTGAATACGTACCTTGTGTTAGAATATTGGACATATATCTCCTTTTATGCATTTTATGGTTTTGTTACTTTAATAAAGTCTATCTATTTTATGGCTTTGTGCTTCCTGATCCTTATTTGATGTTGACTGCTCTATCAAGTAGGCCTCCACTTCAACAGAACCCATCACTTGTCATAAATATGTAATGTTTGTACCTGGTGTAAATGCCTCTGTTCTCCTGAATCCAGCGTTGTTTTCCTTTTGTTCCTGCGCACTTCCGTTCCTGAGATATGAGCTCTTTATGATGTATATAAATCTAGTCTTATTTGCCAATTGGGTTTGATCTGAAAGAACACGCCCACGCGGAAGAGTTGATGGTCATTCCCACTCGGAACAAAAAGACAAGATTTATATACAGTGAAGTGGGGGCATACATCAGGAACGGAGAGACGCAGGAACAAAAGAAAAACACCGCCGGATGCGGGAGAACGGCGGCATTTACACCTGGTAAAAAAAAATATATATATTTATGGCAAGTCATGGGTTCTCTTTAAGTGGGTTTGCCCTTTTTATGCTCATTTTTCAGTTCCATGAAATGATGTTTAATGACAATAGGAATTTTAAAATGTGCCAGGCATTAATGTAGCACATGTAAACAAATGGCAGCGTTCATATATATGGCAGCATTTTATTGCGCAGGTGCTCAAACTTTTCAGCAGCGGTGCAGATACAATGCGTTCACAGCTTCCCAAGTTGGCAGTGGTTGAGTCCTTTATTGCGCAGATACAGGCACAAGCTGAACACTCTCCACTATATGCGTCTGTGACATTCAAGTGTAAAAAGATGAAAAAGTTGCTTGTTCCGCATTCATTGAGCAAACAAATGTCAGACATAAAATACTCCAGGGAGAACATTTGTGCAACTTTTGCTAAAATTTGCAATCATTGAATCGGACGCAAAAATCTTCAAATCCAAAAACTACAAAGGTGAACTTAATTTAAAAAAATAAGGTCAGACACAAATCAGATTTAAAAAGGCACAAATTAAAAGAAGAATTTGATGCAAATGAAAAAGACAAAAATGTCAAAAAATTAGGCAAAAAAAAGGCGCAAATGCAATAATGAATCCGTGCCTCCGTGCCCTATTACTCTGGTGTGAGGAGTTGTGACTGTTGTTCTCTTCCTTCTTGCAGGAAATGATGTATATCTGGAATGGTTATGCTGTTCTTGGGAAGCAGAGGGTCCTCACCGAAAAGATGTTACTCACATTGAGCAAAGCAGAGGAGAATCTAAAGGGGCAAGAACGAGCTTCAGGTAGCAAGTGATGTAGTCTAAGGCAAGCACTCATTTTTGGGGTGTTTTTGCATGTTGGGGCATGTGCCTCATTCTTAGGGGTTTTAGCTGATTTGTTAGTAAAATGTGCCATCATAATCCATCATTAAAGGGATAGCTCATACATTTAAAGGGGTTGTACCAAATTAATAGGAAATAACTTGTCCTTCCCTAGAACGATGCTTCGAAGGTCGAGCATGCCCACACCTATTATTGCTGGAGATATCTGAGCGCGCGCTCCATTCAGACAAGGCTCTTCAGATCCCTATTCTCCGGCTCGCTGGTGGTCCCATTAGTGGATCGCTGCAATCAATAAGTCATTCCCACCCTTATCGATTGGAAATTATTTATTAACTGGGTACAACTCCTTTAAGGCTTAGCCATGGGATATACCATATATGCGAGAGACATACGAGTCTTACGACCGAGATCCACAATTGTTTCGAAAACTGGACCCTGGCACTTGATGCTACGGATTCTCCAAATGATGCAGAAAAAAAATAAAGTATAACAAAACGTTTAAAAAGTTACTTTATATGTAGTAGTCCATTAACATTCTGTAGAATAATGGGGTCACCCAGGATTATTTGATTCTATTTTTTTTTTGTTACTATGGGTCAAAAATCTAATAGGCAAGCAGTTTCTAACACTCGTAACAACCTGCCTGTTTTACCTGGCGACGGCTCAGAGCACTCGCTGGCCACTTCTGCCGGTGATTCAGCTGCTTCACGTTGTGTTCTTTTTCAGGTCTGCTCTGTTGATGGGGCGTCACTGCCAATGTTATGCCGATTGACCCCTGGCTCCCCGCAGTTAGGCAGCAGGGAGCTGGGTGTAAATCAGCATAACATCGGCAGTGACGTCACATCAACAGAGCAGAGCGGTATAGAAGCCTCTGCTCTGTCGATGTGACATCAGAGGAAGCCATAGGATCGCTGGCAAGAGCAGCCTGTGCCGATAGAGATTCTTGTGGGCACAATAGGCAGGTAGTTAGCATCTACCTGTCTGTTACTAATAAGGCCCATAGTGTAAAAAAAAAAAAAAAAAAAAATTATATATATATATATATATATATATATATATATATTGTGTCCTGGATAACCCCTTGTTTTTTTCCTTTTACTATGGGTCTGGGTCCGAAGACCCCCACAGATAGCTCAAAAGACTTTGCAGAAGTACTGTACAAACCCCCAGAATTTATTCTGCACAGTCTTTTCAGTTATCTGGGGACCCCCACCAAGACTTGTGCCTCTTTCCTTGAGCGATTACTGGAGGTCTCAGAACCGGGGACTTCCACTGATCAAACCGATCTTATAACATATCAAAAGTTTTTTTTTGTTTTTTTTTTAAAGTTTATTTACTATTTATGTAAACCACCATCAGTGACTTTTGCAAAATGTCCATTCTGCTGAGCATATCTGATATTTCCCGTAAAAATACATTTTTTTTCATCATTATTATCCCAGACTTTATTAGTAGAGTTTAGGCAATGCCTTTTGGAGGGCACTGTTCACAGAAAGGGCCTCGGCCATCAGTATTTACTAAGGAATGTTGCAATATTGAATGTCGGCATCTAATTCCGAGACATAATGGAAATAAATGTGTTCTGCTCTCTTTGTCAGAAAATGATTTTCTGAGGGACGATCAATGTCTGATAAAACTGCTAAAAGGCCTGTGCTTCAAGTATTTGGACAGGATCGAGGAGGCTGAGGACTGCTTCAAATACATCCATGAAAAGTGAGTCAGAAGGAAAGGGTCAAGGAACATCTTACTGTAAATTATCTCCTGTATTTTGTCACCTGTCGTGACATATGCCGGATAGGTAAGTGGGGGCAGGACAAAGTCTCTAATTGGCCAAAGTTTTAACATGTGCTCCTCCCCCACGGAGCCATGATAGCTATTATATGTGCAGTTGATGGCCAGGAGTGACGCTCTAAGGGGTGCAGAGTTCATAGCCACTCCATGGTCTTGGTGCCTCTGGGAGCCCAAAGTCTCCTCTGCCATATAACCAGACATCCGTATTATGCAATAGGACCCTCTATCTACTATGTGTCCTTTTAGATTTTACACTGTGAATCAGGAGCCTTAAAGGGTTGGTCCAGGTTTAGAAAAACAAGGCTGTTTCCTTCCAAGAACAGTGACACATGTTGTATCTTTTCTTGAAGTTTAGCCACATTGAGGTGAATAGGGCTGAGCTACAAAATAACACACAATGCATACACAGTTGTGACACTGTTTTTGGAAGAAAGCAGGCAAGTTTTTCTATACCTAGACAATCCCTTTTAAGTTACACTCTTGCTGACAGATAGACTTGATTCACCCATTAACATGTGCCTTTATGTGTGTAATAACCATATATGTATATGTGACTGGGTCATACAGCGTCCATAAAATATGCCCATCATCATGTCACTACTAGCCGCTCTAGTACCCTTAAAGGAGATGGACACATCATATAAAAAGAAAATTATTTTACATATGTTAGTGGTTACCTTTAGTCTGCAATCTTCATTCGTTTACTGACCTCCTGATATGCAGTTTGCAGCCTGATCCAAGTTTCAGATACTTATTTTGTGGGAGTGTCTCTCCCAGTAATATAGGCTGCATGTGAGCTCAGAGTGTCTCTCCCAGTAATATAGGCTGCATGTAAACTCTGATTGTCTCTCCCAGTAATATAGGCTGGATGTGAGGTCTGTGTATCCAGAGTGCTACTGTCTTCACTAGTTCGTGCATCAGCACAGATCAAATACTTAAAGTAGGCTATAGACATAAATTATTTCCTCTTTATCTTCCATCCGTTAAATCGTCTCTCTACTCCCTGCAAATCTGTTTAAAACTACCTCCTTCTCCCTGCTGGCTGGCATCTCTAACACTGAGAGAATAAAGGAGAAAAGGAGCCATCAAGAGCAGAAACAGGCGCTTTGAAGGATTTGTAACATTTTTGCAAATCACTCAGCTATAGTGATAGTTAGCACCTGAGCATGCTTGAATGAGTGTCTTCGGTGTGCTCAAATAATATGTTTGAGTCCCCGTGGCTGCATGTCTTGTAGCTGATTGACAGCCGCAACACATGCATGGATTGCCTGTTTGTTAGGCAATCCCTGAATGTGTTGTGGCTGTCGAACAGCCGCGAGACATGCAGCCACGGGGACTCAAACATATTATTTGAGCACGCCGAAGACACTCAGCACCCGAGCATGCTTGAATAACACCTTATCTGAGCACGTTCGTTCATCACTATAGCTGAGTGATTTGCAAAAATGTTACAAATCCTTCAAAGCGCCTGTTTCTGCTCTTGATGGGTCTTTCCAAGAACTTAGACACTCTGCAGTATCAATATGATAGAAAATTAGCAATGAAGACCATTTAGAAAGTTGCTTCACTTTGCATTTAGTAGTAAACAAATGAAACTGGAAAAAAAGGTTTAAACAAGTCTTAATTAGTGAGCAAGATGCTACTGAATTCTAGTAGGGAAAAGGTTAATAAAGTAGGTGGTGTGTGACCTGCCGCATGAGAGCATGGTGGGCCACCTGAGCACCTGGCAAAAATGTTATTTTACACTTTCATGGTTCCTTTGTGTCCTCGCTGCAGAAGTAAAAGGATCAGCTAGATAGGTACAAGGTGCTGCCATTCTATATAATGAATACCTCCCTTTTACAGTGAGAAGAAGATTAAATATGATGAATACCTGATACCCAACGCACTGCTGGAGCTGGCTCTATTGTATCTTCAGACAGACCGGAGGGAAGAGGCCATCAAACTACTTGAAAATGCAAAGTAAGGAGAAATGTGTAATATTGGTTGTCGGTTTACATGATGCAAACTTCTTATACTGCAGTAAATGCCTAACCATGTACAAGACAGGTCGTAAATGTAGGGTCAGAATAAAGGGACCCCCAGCAGTCCTGAGAATGGGGGTCCTGAATTATTGGGTAAATAGGGCAGTTGTGCAAGTTTGTGAGCAAATTGGTTCTAGCAGTCCGGGCAGAATTCTGTGACCGCTGGATGGGAAGCCTTGAGGACCAGCGTGATGCACACACTTTTACAGCAGGCCAGCTAAGCGTAAGATCAGCCGCAGCGGATGCCGTCAGATAGAAGGCGGCTCACAGGGTTCCCATCCAGCGGTCACAGAATACAGACCAGGTCCTACGACTTTATATCTCTAGCCAAGACTCATTGACGTGCAAGAATTTCTAAAGTTTCTTTTTTTCATTGTCTAGTAGTACTCATTTTTTGCAAAAAATTCGTCAAAACGGTCCTCTCATATATTATGAATTTTACACAAAACAAAAAGGTTTTTTTGTCCTGAACCTTTTTAGTGCGAAAAAAAATAAAATCGCATGTTCTGCTAAAATTATGTAAATTTTGCTAAAAAAATTTAAATAAATTCAGACATGCACATAATCACTTAAGACGGAACTGCAGTACATTCATGCAAAAAAAAATAAAATAAAATTGTGACTTTTTAAAAAGTTGTAATGAATCAGCCATCATCTGGAAACCCCAAAACCTGTGCACAATCATGGATTTAAAAAAAAAGAAAAAAAAAAAAAAAAAAAAAAGAATAAGGCACAAGCAAAACACACCAAAAGTAAGTTCACAGAGAAAATAGGATAATATAAAGAGCATCCAAAAAGCGACAGAAAAATGTACGTCTAGTAAATATTTATTAGATAAGACATCCAAATAACACCACAAAACTATACAAGTAAAGAGGGGGAACAAGAGGATCCCCTAAAAAAACACAGTAAGGCAGGAAGGGGAGAGAGTGCCTATAGTATCTCCGTGAGACCCTAATACTAAGATGGATACAATCGTATACTTCAAACTTGGACTATTAGCAAAGTATCTTTTTACTTTAGATACATTGTAGCAATACAAGAATCTGTTGCAAATGTCTACACACCCTTAAAGTTACATGTTAAACTTACATTTTTAACTTCTGAATGTTCTTCCACCAGACACAATTACAAGAATTATTCCATGGAGTCTCGAACGCATTTCAGAATTCAAGACGCTCTATTACAAGCCAAATCTATTCCGAACGGCTGCTGACGAATGTCCCCCGCAGGATAAACCCTCCTAGTATTTATTTTTTCAAGAACTGCTATTTCCCACATTGATGGGATAAAGTAAAAGGACGATGGTGGGTTATACGCAGGATTCTCTAAATTATTTGTCCAAAGGTGATTTCCTCGGGGCTTATTATAGCCAGGATCCTAGAAGTGGCTGCTTCTCCCCGCTTTGATCCTACATTTTATTTAAAAATTTACGAGCTGGGAAACGTGAGAATTTAAATGATCATCAATCAGGGTTTAGAGAATGTATTTATACTGTTTCCACATTGCATATAAAATGTCTATATGAAAAAAAAAAAAAAAAAAAAAAAATCAATTTATCTAAATGCAAAAGTTGCTAAATGCAACACAGCAGGGATTCACAGATTTCAGGTCAGGTTCATTTTAGTCTTCTACCACTAGATGGTGCTACGTCACCCTGGCAGAGAAGACTGGACCTTATCCAGCCAGTCATTCCATTCTTATCATGGCTGGAGCACTTTGACACTTGTGTTATGCTCTTAAAGAGGACATGTCGCCAGATGAAAAGTGTTCAGTTTTTGTGTTTACTTTATTCCCGCTTCTCCCCCGAGTATTTTTATTTTTTTTTAAATCCACCATAGGGTTCCAGAGATATGGACCTTTTTATTCAGCACAAATTTTTATATGTTCCGAGTAGGTGTGGCTTACAGGGTACTTATGCAGATGAACCTAAAGACACGCCCCTGCAGAACATTTGAGCTTCAGCCCCTGGTGAAGAATGGAAAAACCGGCGCTACAAAAAAAGGCCTATATCTCTGGAGCCATATGGTGGATTTTAATTTAAAATTATCAGAGGAGCAACGAAAATAAAATAGGATCAAATACTGGGCACTTTTCACCTGATGACAGGTTCTCCTTAAAGGGGGTTTTGCACTATAGTGAAGAAATATCACAAGGATCTACGTAGTTAGGACTGACAGGATGTCTGCTTAGAATTATGGAAGCTTGGCTGATTTAAAGAGAATCTGTCAGCAGGTTTTTACTATTTAATATGAGAGCTGCGTAATATAGGGGCAGAGACCCTGACTCCAGTGATGTGTCACTTACTTGTCTGTGTGCTTTGGTTTTAATATAATAAGTGTTTTATCAGGAGGAGATTATCACTGCAGGACTAAGTGCCGTGTGCTAGACAGTCCAGCTAATCTGCGTAACCCCGCCCTGACCAACGACTGGCAGCTTGCTGCTAATGTATACAGGAAGCTGCCATTCAGGAGTGTGGGCAGGGTTATGCACAGCTCAGCATTCCTAGCAATGCTACAGCTATAGCACCAAAAACAGGGATTCTATCAAAATTACAGCAAGAAGCCCAATAAGTGACATCACTGGAATCAGGCTGTCTACCCCTACAGCATGCTGCTCTCAGATTCCATGACAAAATCCTGCTGACATTCCCTATAACCTGCACCCCAACACTCTTACCTCCTGCTGTGGAGAAAGCTACAAACACCGCAGTAGTTTCTCGTGATCCGTGGGATGTTCCAAGGGTCAGACCGTCACCAACTATATTGCAATACTGCGCCATTATTATTCATTGGCAATGTTTGCTATTGCCCCTTTCTAGTAATGCAGGCTGAGAAACAATACCAGATCACTGCCGCTGAAAGGAGGCAGCCATGTTTTCCTAATCTTTCGGAAGCCACATGTTCTGCAACAAGCTTTGGAGCCATTGCTGAATGCAAGCGGGAGATGCGGCCGGATGGGGAAATTACATTCACCTCTGCTGGTCGCACTTTGTGATCGCTCCAATTTCAGAATGCCGGCTGCTGTACTCAGCCCTACCAAATCTCAAAAACGAGTGGCAGGCTTCGAAAGCCATGAAGCGGCTAAAAAAAGTGAGCGGTCCATTCTTCAGGCGGCTTCTGCTTGTAGATTACCACTAGATTATATGTAAAATTAAAAAAATGCTGGAAAAGACGGAAAAACTTTTTAAAACTACTACTTCAAAAACTCAGATTTACTGGTGTCACATGCACATTCAATAAGAAATGCTTGGAAAACAATTCCTATTCATTTCTAAGGAAAAACCACTTTGCTTTTTTTTTTTTTTCTTCCCCCCCCCCCCATTTCCCCCTGAAAGGTTTTGGAAAAACGCCTGGTGGGGAAAATAAATTGCACATCACTTCTTGATTAGAAAAAAAAAAAAAACACACACAACATCTGCTCTATACAGAAGGCTGAAAAAAATGCTTCAAGGAAAAACAAGTCTTTCACACATCTGGTTTGTGCCGTCAGGCACAATCCGGCATGTGTGCAAAAAAACCGGATCCAGTTTTTTTTACCGCCGGATGCGTTTTTTGTCATTGAGAAGCACATGCGCCAGATCGCACCGCATGTGCTTCCGTTTGTTCTGGTTTTTACCGGATCCGGCTGAATTCCTCTGTCCGGCGGCCGGACAGGACGGGTGCTGCAGCGTTTTTTTTTGGTCCGGCGAAAAAAGCCGGACATGGACGTATGCGGACCTTCCGGCTCTGCAGGACAATGTTTCTCAATGGCACATTCTGGCCGCCGGATCAGGCTTCTACCTGATCCAGCCACCGCATGCACGATTTTACCCTGTGCGCATGCCCGGATATCTCTCTCTCTTTTTCATACCCCGTTCACCGGCTTGTGGATCCTTTTCTTCCCCGGCGACTCCTTTGCAACATAGCCGTGTCAGGCGCCGTAAGATGCGCCGCATATACTTCCGGTCCCTCCGTTCACAGCTGGATCCGGCACTCCATCTTTTTGCCGCACGGCGCCGGAATGCCACCGACGGACATGTGAAAGTAGCCTAAGAACTTTTCAGGAAAAGAAAAACTAAAAACCTCTTAAAAAAATAATTTCCTGAAGTGGTTTCTACTTGGGAAAAAAAAACAGAAAAAAAAAAACAAAAAAAAAACCTACATGTGAACATAGCCCAAATCAAGCCATGCCAGTAATGCTGAAATCTGTGGAGGAAATTAAAGCAAAGCTGGATCCTGCTCATTACTGCTGGTAAGGAAAGAGTAAAATTACCGTATAACTCGGACGAGGATCGCAACACAATGCTCAGATTGGCCGGTGGCCCTCCTAACCGGAGTGTGACAGCTGCATAGAAATACATCATGTCACGCTCAGGGCAGGAGGGCCACCGGTCAAGTCCATGCAGTGCGATCCTCGTCAGAGTTCTACGGCCATCTGACTTTTCCCTAAGAGCCACAGGCCAGTCCATGCAGTGCGAGCCTCGTCAGAGTTCTACGGCCATCTGACTCTTCCCTAAGAGCCGCAGGCCAGTCCATGCAGTGCGATCCTCGTCAGAGTTCTACGGCCATCTGACTCTTCCCTAAGAGCCGCAGGCCAGTCCATGCAGTGCGATCCTCGTCAGAGTTCTACGGCCATCTGACTTTTCCCTAAGAGCCGCAGGCCAGTCCATGCAGTGTGAGCCTCGTCAGAGTTCTACGGCCATCTGACTCTTCCCCAAGAGCCACAGGCCAGTCCATGCAGTGCGATCCTCGTCAGAGTTCTACGGCCATCTGACTTTTCCCTAAGAGCCACAGGCCAGTCCATGCAGTGTGAGCCTCAAGAGTTCTACGGCCATCTGACTCTTCCCTAAGAGCCGCAGGCCAGTCCACGCAGTGCGATCCTCGTCAGAGTTCTACGGCCATCTGACTCTTCCCTAAGAGCCGCAGGCCAGTCCATGCAGCGCGATCCTCGTCAGAGTTCTACGGCCATCTGACTCTTCCCTAAGAGCCACAGGCCAGTCCATGCAGCGTGAGCCTCGTCAGAGTTCTACGGCCATCTGAATCTTCCCTAAGAGCCGCAGGCCAGTCAATGCAGTGCGATCCTCGTCCGAGTTCTACGGCCATCTGATTCTTCCCTAAGAGCCACAGGCCAGTCCATGCAGTGCGATCCTCGTCAGATTTCTACGGCCATCTGACTTTTCCCTAAGAGCCACAGGCCAGTCCATGCAGTGTGAGCCTCGTCAGAGTTCTACGGCCATCTGACTCTTCCCTAAGAGCCGCAGGCCAGTCCATGCAGTGCGATCCTCGTCAGAGTTCTACGGCCATCTGACTCTTCCCTAAGAGCCGCAGGCCAGTCCATGCAGCGTGAGCCTCGTCAGAGTTCTACGGCCATCTGACTCTTCCCTAAGAGCCGCGTGCACTCCTGCTGCGCTCCTGATGGTGGTCATCATTTCCATACCCCACCCCCAAGGAGTTTATTTCCTAATTCCAGATTACTGAGCCGCAGCCATGTCCAGCTCAATGAATTCCCATTGGTTCAGACCTGACCTGGGAGCATCCTACTTGTCCGGTCGTCTTACTATAATTCTGAGCCTGTTCCTAATTTGATTTAGGAATATGCTGCCAAAAATATTCTAGAAACTTTCACAAGGTAATTTTTTTTTAAGTTTATATTGAATTTGATGTTTCTTAATGAGATGGTATTCTGTATTTTTCTAACATTTGCTCAGAATAAATGGTCCTTTTAATTAAAGACGCGTGTCCTGTGATATGTTTCTTACGTTATTTAGGAGGGGAGAGGGGGATAGTCCCACATCAACCACAAACCAAATTCCAAAATACCTGTTACTGTGAGCAAGATGCCTGCCAGCAGAGGGCGTTAGAGAGGCTGTAGAGATTGTCCAAGAGCCCTGGTGCTTCTACAAGCAACAATGGAAAATGGAGGAAAGTGCAAAAGAGATAAAACTAAGGTTTGGTGGAAGTTATAGTAAACTTTTTTTTTTTTTTCCACTAAACCCCCTCCCAACACACATTGTCTCCCCCCCCCCCCCCCCCGCTGTGATGGATTGTGAAGTGCAGATTCCGCAGGATTAAATTTAATTTATGTGAGCAGCTGCTGTGAATGGACAAACTGATACGAATGCCTCCCAAAGCCCCTGTGCACCCTGCACCACAACACACTCACATATATAATTTCATATACTCGTATATAATTAGTACTCCTATCCATCACATTTTTGGAGGGTCCCATGCACATTTCTATTAATTCCATGCTGCTTTACACTGACTCATTGGTCTGGAATAACAGAACAGGCATGAAGTGTGTTAGGATGGATATATCTGGAGAAATAATTGTCACTTTTTACCCAGCAATTCTTGTATTCACATGTTAAAGATTGAGTTCTCAGATAAATCAAAACTGAAAGTCACTGAAGCCTCCTCCTTTATGTAATTAGCGAGTACTTGACATTTTCTGGAAGAGCAAACTTTTACTGTCACTTCCTCATCAGTAAAGAGGTGCTACTTGTAAGGTGAAGACAATTGCTCCCAGGCTTGGACTGGCCCACAGGAGAGCAGGGGAATCCTCCGGTGGGCCGCTGTGCAGGAGTGGCCACCACCCTCTTATATGAGCAGTACTTGGCAGAATACACTTGATCACCATCGACAGGCAAAGGCAGCATCTTATTCATCTAACAATCTACCCAGTTCATTGTCATAAAACTTTGAAATTGAGGATAATGTCACATTTGCATGTAGCTGAACAGTAGGGCCTTGGTGTTAGTTACGGGTAGGCCCATGGCACCCCAGTACGACACAGATTGCGCCTAAGGTAGAAGATTTACCTGGCATAATGGAAATCAATATATTCATGTTATACCTAAAATAATCTGATGTCAACATCATCTATGGATTCATCTGAGATCTGGCGATATAATCGCTTCTGTGGGTTTAAGTGCCATGATTATTTTGCCTTGGCAAACCACAGAAACATATTATCAATAGTGATGAGCGAGCGTGCTCGGGTGCTAACAGTGTGTTCAGTGTGCTTGAAAAATATGTTCTAGTCCCTGCGGCTGCATGTCTCGCGCCTGTTTGACAGCCGCAACACATGCAGGGATTGCCAAAGAACCTCGGGACATGCAGCCGCGGGGACTCGAACATTTTTCAAGCATGCCGAAGACACTCTGCTAGCACCTGAGCATGCTCAGATAACATCTTATCCAAGCATGTTAGCTCATCGCTAATTATCAACTAATTATGGATATATCATAGCTAGGGGAGTATTGCACTAGGACGTTTCTGGCCGGGGAAATGTTAAATTAGAATTATAACCTGCACCACCTTTCCTTGCATACAATTAGCCATCCTCCTCTCACCTGCCCAGGAGGAGCAATAATGGGACCCTTTATAATATCTCCTCCAGCAAAACTTACGTCACACCCAAGAGAGTCAAGTGCCTTATAGATCTACCCACATTTCTGCGTTGATCTCTACAGATTAGAGACATAATGTATGCTTTGCAATGACTATCCCTTTTTTGTCTCGTGTCTTTTTAACCTTTTGTATATTAAATATAAAATGGAACACATTTTTTCCTTGCTGCTCTACTACACATGCACTAAAAAAGCTTCCCACTGCTCATACTAGAACAAAAGGGTTCTTCCCTTGGTTTCCATTGATGTCGTTTTGAGGAGGTATTACATCAATGTCTGGTTCCAGCCATCTTCCCCCTCCACTGATGCCTAGAATAAAAATGAATTGGTTCTACAAACAGGCGAGATGCAATGTTCTTGTGATACAAAGATCTGTGCTGTCAGTATAATAGGGAAGGGAGGTGACTATGCTCCTGCCATAATGGCGACATATTGGGCCTATGCTGCAGATGAAGGACTGGTGATTTAGCTCTGCATCCATACTCCAGGCCTCAGCAGAAAAGCTCTGTCCGCTCTCCTCTATTGACAACTGAATGATAATACACGGTGGTCTAATTATACATTTCCAGGAAGAATTACTAAGGAATAACGTAAAACTGGTATACAGGTGAGCATATGTTTTCTTTAATGATAAAGAATTGGTTTTAAACAATTTCCAGTCCTCACGTTCACATCAAGGAGGTTGTGGGTGATTGGGGCACAGGACTGGCATCCCCATATCCTGCAGAACGTTGAGCTAAGCCTAGCACTCAGAAGAGTTCCGAGTGCGGCATCAGACAGTTCCCAGAGCTCTAGTCTGGCAACCATAGGCTGCTACTGTGGCCACTGGATCAGGGTCCTAAGAATATTTTTGATCACCTCTACTTCTGAAAGATACATTTTATATATGCCAAGCACATCAGAGAAGCAGGAGACCGCATTGTGATGAAACCGATTTTCTGCACAAGTGTTCTTCAATAGAACCACAATCATGTGTTCAACAGTTAATGCTCAAGAGACCAGGGTGCCTCTCCAAACAAAACAGCCATACTAGATTCCAAAAACAGAAGACGACGAATGGCACTCACTAGTAAAATTCACTTTTTATTCCAACTTTTTAAAACATCGGCAGGATGGGAGCGAAGGAGACGGCCGTTTTGCGCTGCAGTAGCACTTCTACGGGTCACTGGAGACCCCTAGAAGCGCTACTGCAGCGCGAAGCGGTCGTCTCCTTCACTCCTGCTCCCATCCTCCCGATGCCGATGTTTTAAAAAGTTGGAATAAGTGACTTTTACTGGTGAATGCGATCCGTCTTCTATTTTTGGAATTTAGATATGCCAAGGATTCAGCCTTACATAACGCTGGAACATTGAGGCATATGGGACAGAAAACCCACATACATTTATCATTAAAGGGAATGAATCGTCAGATAAGTGAGGTTCAAATCCATTCTTATTACGAATAACGGTATTTTTTTTTTTTTACTATCCCCATCAAAATAGTGCTGACATATTTCAGTTCTCACATTGACCATTAGCTCATTAGTCAGCTTTGCTGTGTAGCCTGGGACAGAATGAAAAGAAACATTTCATTATGGTGTACATATATAAAAACACAGCATAATTTTTTTTTTTTTTTTTAATTGGATGCCACTATATAGAATCGTACGATCTGCTCCGTTAATACATACAATCATGGAGGCTAAATTGGCCTGTGTGGTGAATGGACATCTACGGCAGCTTTCCTGTAACAGACGAAATATATAAATAAAAGACACAGGGTGGAAAGAGTTGGAGCAGCTTGTGTCCTGCTGAACCGATACAACTTTTTACCGTAATTTTCAGCTGGATTTCAGCTTCACCATCACCCTGGAAGACGAACCTGTATATAAAACCACAGTTCCTGGCATCTGAGAATTTCCCGTCTTTCACAATGCAACCACTTAAGCAAAATGTGAACACGTAATTTCTCCAAATGCAAGGACATCCGGCAATCACGTAGTCGGAGTCTCATCAGGACGCTCTGAAGAGCTCTTACAATACATGTCGATGTGGTCTGGATACCTGTGATGAATCTAAGGCTACATTCACACGTCAGGGCGCCATCTTTTTCTTGGACGGCACATGGACCCATAGTAACACTTACCGGTAATCTGTTTTTCATGAGCCAATTACTGCACCAACGGGAGCAAGCCCTCCTAACCCGCACAAAAATCAGGAACTGGCCTTCTCCAGGATCTCTTTAACCCCTTAGAATCAATGTCGCATTTCAGGAACTTTAAACTTAATTTCCCGTTTACACACGCACCTGTTTATTCAACATACAGCGACCTAATCAAAAGAAGAATCACATTAGATGGATGATCTGATCACTCAACAGCTCTCTCTCCATTGACACCTTCATACATAGAGTTGACTTGCATCTCAAAGAACAAACGGATCATATGTTGGCATTGCAGCGAGTCTTCTCACCCCCGACATCATTGTTGGGGGACAGTCAGGAGGACACCAAATACATTAGCCTGTCAATAAATTACACAGATACTGATAGTCTTGGCCGACTTATAAGTTTCAAATATGAGTATAAGACGACCCATTTGTGTCCCAGGGGGAGAAGCAGACCCATTTGTGTCCCAGGGGGAGAAGCAGACCCATTTGTGTCCCAGGGGGAGAAGCAGACCCATTTGTGTCCCAGGGGGAGAAGCAGACCCATTTGTGTCCCAGGGGGAGAAGCAGACCCATTTGTGTCCCAGAGGGAAAAGCAGACCCATTTGTGTCCCAGAGTATGCTTCTAGCAACACATGGAAAGGTTTTTTTTTTTTGTTTTAAATTCTTGAAACACTGACTTTAAATTAGCTATTGACAGCATTTCAGGACTTTTTTTAACACCCGTTAGTACTTGTGCACTAGAGCAGCTGCAAATGATGGTCATGAATACAAGACAAAGTTATTATTATATGATGCCTGCTCCAGCAGTACAGTTTATGGGTTTTAATTTTCCTATATGGAACAAGAAACCATCAGTCCTATGAACGATATATAATACTAACGATCCGGCCACAGTTTCTAGCTCAGACAGCTGCGGAGCCCACTAGGCAGCCAGACTGTAGAATTACCTCAACTCACTGTACAAAATGTCATACACAAGGCATCTTATTGACAGGACAGAACTGTACTGTAGCAGACGCATCAGAGCAGGTTGCAGATTTTCAAGAGCTGAAATGCTGAGAACAGGGACTTTTCAGTGCTGGGTATTAGGTGTTTTGAAGCAGAGCCAAGTCAGGGTATTAAACCTTCGGTATACACAGCTTTAATCTGATGCTGAGCTAGCAACACCACTGTGAAAGGCCGATGAAAATACAGTCCAATTTTAGACAAAATAAAAAAAAAAAAAAAACAAAACAACAAAACATACACAGTAGTGATTACATGTAACACAAATGAAGGTTAATCCCTTCCAGAGTCAGCGGTTGCCCCCAAGCCAGCGTACTGCTAGGTCCTCACTGACGGGGAAGGGGTTAATAAAGACAACACATAAAAGCAGAAAAGGTGGCGAAAATCGGACGATGTTCAGTTAATGGATCAAGAGCCACGCGATTCTGCCTTGAAACACGAAACTGGTGCCGGCGGTCTATAGGTACGCAGAGTCGCACGGGTGCGGAGCCTGTCCTGCAATATCAAACTTCACGTTACAGAGACCTAAGGCCGTGAAATTCCATTTCCAATGGAAAGAAATAATATAATTATAATATAATAATAAAAGGTGCAAATATCTCCTCCGCTCTAGGAGCCAGAAGCCCGGCGAGGACATTTCTGGAAGTCAGAGGGTTAAAACTAGTTCTGTGCCAGTTCTCTGTCCGCCAGACCGATTTTTTTTTGGCACGGAGGCGCCCTTGACCCTGAGGGCTGCAGTTTGTCTGTAGTCACACCCTGGCCCCATCACTATATATGTTGAGGGGTATAGTATGACGTGGAGGGGGGATGCATCTACAATGGGTTTTTAGCACCCTCTATAGGCTAGTAAAGCAAGATGTTTGGATTAAATTGGGATGAATGAGCAGCTCCTCTTGTGAATGTCCACATCGGGAAACGATAAGACGGCATTTCTGGGTCGATCGCACCGTTCCGGGCTGGATACTTGGCGCAGTGTTCAGAACAAGGCAAAGCTTCGCCCCCTACATTTATAGACACACACCTCCACGAATTCACTTTGGGACAACATAACAGGTCATTACAGGAGGGGCGGAAGGCGCCGAGTATTTGTGGAAAGTAGAAGACAGGGAAAGGAACCGCGATCAGCATTTTCCTTACTAGTCAGGACTTGCACCAACACTTAAAAAGACGGAGCAGAGTTTCTTGTGTGACCGGTCACAAGTTGTATAACGGGATCTGCTGCTCGAGGTTCAGTCTGCGGTAAATGAGGAGTCTTCCCAATATTCTGTGTATGCTCTGCTTTGCCAGCAGATATGTCGGTAGTAGGGCCTGTGTGCATTCTCCTAGTGTGTGGATATCGCTCCCCTAAACAGGCTGATCCCTCAGCAGCCTTGTCTCCTTTGCCACCTCCGGAGACACGCTCAGTTAGTCTCGTAGGAGGAAAGCAGCGCTGCATCGACCGGCTCCATACAAGAAGGGCAAGTGAAGGAACGCATGAGCCAGTCGTCTATACAGTCCATGTGGTAGATGTGCATGCAGGGAAGGAATCGTATGGGGTCACCATACACAAAGTCCATCATACAGATCACGCACCTGCAAACGAGAGAGGAATTAGAGCACGTTACAGATCAGATATTATTCTGAGCCCTTTATTATACCATGCAAACAGTAAGGACCAAACAGTGCAAGACGCATATGGAGAGAACCCATGTCCTGCTCCACACCCTCTTTTCCGGACGTTGAGTTTATTTTACCAGAGTGCTTCTTCATGTAGTCACTTTACTGCCTCAATCCTTCCCTATCAGGTTTATGATCCCCCAGGCAGCAATATACTAGTCAGTACTGGCATAGAGAAGATCCCTTCCTACTACCTACTCCTCCTGGCAGGCCTTGAAATTAGAGGGCAAGGCAGCCTTCTGCACCCAAAGGTTTGAGACAAGGTTTTTGTGCCCGCTCCGTACCGCTGCTAAAGTGTTACTCGGCTCTGCTATATCTGTAAGGCCGGGTTCACATAGCGTTAACCAGCCCCATCAACGCATAGCGTTGACAGGCTGCGTTAATGCTATAGCATAACGCGATATGCGTTATGCTATAACGCTAGCGCTGAGGATTCATCAGCGCTAATGGTGACATGCTATGACTGCTAGCGCTGATGAATCATAAGCGCTAGCTGTGACGGAGCCTTAGGGTGGTTTCACATTAGCGCTTTTTAAGCGCACGCACGGCCGGGGGTAGCTCCGCCCCCGAGCCGGCTCTCTGCCCGGCGTGCCCGCCCCTTGCTTGTAGCGCCGCCTCCTAACGCACAGCGGCGCCTGCGATCGGCGCACCCTATCTTTAGCATAGGGTGCGCAGATCGTGCGCAGGCCGTGCGCTAGTTGCGCTTTGACCTGCGCTGCGCACTTTTGACGGTGCGCCGTGCGCGCCAAAATCAAACTTGCGCAGGTCAAAGCGCAACTAGCGCGCGGCCTGCGCACGATCTGCGCACCCTATGCTAAAGATAGGGTGCGCCGATCGCAGGCGCCGCTGTGCGCTAGGAGGCTGCGCTACAAGCAAGGGGCGGGCACGCCGGGCAGAGAGCCGGCTCGGGGGCGGAGCTACCCCCGGCCGTGCGTGCGCTTAAAAAGCGCTAATGTGAAACCACCCTCAGACGCTGCAGCCCGCATCCGAGGCTCCATCAGTGGTTAACGGCACATCGCGAACGTGTGCTGCTTTACGGCACACGGCACGATGCGCTAGTCAATGGGAAGCTATGGCAGTGTTAACGGAATGCGTTACACCGCGGTGTAACGCAGTCCGTTAAATGGACTGTCATAGCGCAGTATGAACCCAGCCTAAGTGATAAAGGCATAATCAAGGTTTTACCAGCAGGACTATTCCCTGCAGACATGATGCTGTAATGCACATAACACAGTCGACACCTGGCGATGCTGTTTCATCCCACTTTTATACCTGGGGCTCTGGTTCTGTAGGCCGATGTTCATCTATAAAAGTTATTTAAAAGTGAAGCTTCTCGCGGCCATTAATATCAACCAATCCTAATATTTCCAGTTTAATGCTCTGCTCATGTGTACAGGGGTCTGTCAATGTGAGTTTCTACAACGTATTGGGGGCGTTACTGATACCAGATACCTGTAGATTCAGGAGCCTCACAGGGTGATTTATCATGTCGCTGTCTGAACCCGACCCTGATATAGCCGCCAGCTGTACCTCCCCACCTTCCCATTACATATGGACGCTTAGGTGAGAACGTCCTCTATAAAGAAGCCGTAAGACCTCCTCCAGGGTGAAGTCACGAAGCCACCATGAAGAGTAGATGGTCAATCGGTATGATTCACATTTATATGTATGACCACCTTAACGCCAGTCCATGAAGACATGAATTTCCCCTGCACATATTGGGTAGATATTACTACAGAGGAGCTAAGGCTAAATATGAACCCCAATATTTCTTTAGAAAGTGGTCTTGAAGTCAGACATTAGCCTATTTACTAGTGGTTTTTTGAAGGATTTTTTGGGGTGGCCCAGATCACATTAGTGCAATAATTTCCTTTCTAAAGACACCCTTCCAAATTTATCCTGTATCCATAGAACAAGGAATAACTTGCTAAATATATACTGGGTGTCCGACTGTTGGGAACTATACACCCATCTTAGGCTGGTTTCACATTAGCGTTGAAACAACGCTGCGCACTGCGTCGGTAAGCCCCGCCCCGATCCGACTCCCTGCCCGCCCCATCCGGGATCACCGCCTACTTTCGCATTTGCACGCATGCGATCGGCGCACCCTATCTTTAGCATAGGGTGCGCAGATCATGCGCTGCCAGTGTGAAAGTAGCGTGCTGCGCACTGCCGAAATGCAACATGCTGCATTTCGGCGCGCACGGCGCACTGTCAAAAGTGCGCAGCACACTACTTTCACACTGGCAGCGCATGATCTGCGCACCCTATGCTAAAGATAGGGTGCGCCGATCGCATGCGTGCAAATGCGAAAGTAGGCGGTGATCCCGGATGGGGCGGGCAGGGAGCCGGATCAGGGCGGGGCTTACCGACGCAGTGCGCAGCGTTGTTTCAACGCTAATGTGAAACCAGCCTTAAATGTAGATGGTGCGACCTCTACTCCTTTCATTGTCTACAGGACTGCTGAAATTAATGGATTGCTGTATTCCGCTTTCTATGGCAGTCCCATAAACAATAAGAGAGGCGGTCGAGCATGTACTGTTGTACGCAAGACTGGGCTGTACAGAACCCTGCGCTCGATCCTATTAGGGGTCTCAGTCGCCCACCAGTGATCTGCAAGTATCCTATAGATAAGGGAGAATATCAATAGATAGGGGAATAATTTGTGATCTTGGAAAAAAAAAACCCTTCAAAAACGATATTTCCATTGTATACATTTATGGCATATCCACGAGATGTATACTGGATCCCACCAATGGGACCTGCGACCATTTCAAGAACGAAGCCCTAGCTCTGGTAGAATAAATGCAGAATATTCTACCAGTCAGGTAATGCGGAAACGTGACAGTATGACGCCATGATGTCAGTGTGAACAAAGCCTGTAAAAGATCCAGAAATGTTCTACGTGTATATGTGGGAGGACTCACTCTCTTATCTTCTTCTCCGATCCATCTCTGCCGGGATCGTACACTCCTTTGGGCAGGTGCTGAATGAGACCTATTCGTTGAGCTATTCTGATCTGCTCCTCTTCGGTCAGTTGAGTAGCTAGCCGGGTCTGGCTTGGCGTTGGGTGATACACGGGCACCGGAGCCTGCTCCTAAAAGGCAAAGGGAAAAAAGAACAAAATGAAAAGACAAATTACACCTATAGAGGAGACATTAATCAGCACCAAACACCATCAGTTACAGAGAAGAATTTTTTTCTGGCATCTCGATACACTTTTAGTAAGGAAAGCAGTCAGAGAAAGCGACGGCTGCTGTAACCCACTCGCTCTGCACTAATTATCCAGAATTGGAAAGTCCAGCATATTCCACAGAACAAAGTTTACTTAAGAGTTTTTGCCAAAAAAAAAATCTTAACCAATTGTTAACCAGGATTCATTACATCAACAAATACTGCCGGACGCGACCAGACAAAGTAAATCTTTTTGTTAAATCCATATGTGCAAGTATATTCCTATATTTTCCAAAGGACCATTCTCAGTCCTTTATGTAGGTTGTGTAAGGAGACACTGCCACGTGGGGGAAGCCTTACAGCAGTGGCCGCCATTTTGGAGATACTTTGAGGTAATACCTCATAGGGAGATTGGAGGACCAAATACACTGCCATGAGCAAAGGAACATTGAGTGTCTATAAAAGAGTTGGACAGATGATGGATTCTGCTACCAGGTTCATCACTACAGGTCCCAGCATCACGAAATCTTACTACGCTGTGTTTTCACCTTAACACAATCAGTGTTTTATTAGCAGGAGATCATCACTAGAGGACAAAGTGTCTTGCCTCCTGGTCCAACCAACTTGTCCACTAGTTAATATACAGTGTACACAGAAAGCTGATTGACATCACGCCCGACCATCATTTGGCTGCTTCCTCCTGACCCAATTATTTTTTTAACCCCTTACTGACCACTGATGGGATAGCACGTCAGCGGCCAGTATCCCCCGCTTTGAGGTGGGCTCCGGCGGTGAGCCCACCTCAAAGCCGCGACATGTCAGCTGTTTTAAACGGCTGACATGTGCCCGCAATAGGCACAAGCGGAATCGCGATCCGCCTGCGCCTATTAGTTAAATCCCGCTGTCAAACGCTGACAACGGGCATTTAACTAGTGCTTCCGGTGCGGCCGCAAATGAGCGCATCGCCGACCCAGTCACGTGATCAGGGGTCAGCGACGTGTTGCCATAACTATGGTCGTTAATGGCAGATTGCTTTGAGCGCCACCCTGTGGTTGGCGCTCATAGCAATGCTGTAATTCTACTACATAGAGGAGATTATGCAACGCCTCTACGTAGCAGAGGCTATTGAAGCATGCCAAATGTAAAAAAAAAAAAAAAAAAAAAATTAAATCACCCCCCCCTTTCGACCCAATCAAAAAAAAAAAACCTACGCATATTTGGTATCGCCGAGTTCAGAATTGCCTGATCAATAAAAAAAATTAACCTGATGGCTAAACGGAGTAGTGAGAAACAAGTCAAAACGCCAGAATTACGCTTTTTGTCGCTGCGACATTGCATTAAAATGCAATAAAGGGCGATCAATAAATGTATCTGCACAAAAGTGGCATTAAAAACGTCAGCTCGGCACGCAATAAGCCCTCACCCGAACAGAGATCACCAAAAAATGGAAACGCTACGGGTCTCGGAAAATGGTGCAATTTTTTTATTTTATTTTTTTAAAGCAAACATTGGATTTTTTTTTTTTCACCACTTAGATAAAAGAGAACCTAGACATGTTTGGTGTCTATGAACTCGTAATGACCTGGAGAATCAAAATGGCTGGTCAGTTTTAGCATTTAGTGAATCTAGCAAAAAAGCCAAACAAAACACAAGTGTGGGATTGCACTTTTTTGCAATTTCACCGCACTTGGATTTTTTTTTCCCGTTTTTGAGTACACTACATGGTAAAACCAATCGTGTCTTTCAAAAGTACAACTCGTCCCACAAAAAATAAGCCCTCACATGGCCATATTGATGGAAAAATAAAAAAGTTCTCTCTCTGAAAAGGAGAGCAGAAAAACGAAAAAAGATCCGGTCATTAAGGGGTTAAAGGGAAGTGTCAGTCACAATGGACTATAATAAAGATCTGTTAAGCCTGACACTACTTGCTTTGGAGTTTGGCCACCACTGATGCACTGCAGCAGTGGCTGGTAACCTAGGCAACGAGCAGTAAACAAAATCTCTCCATTCTATTTTTACAAGCACTTTGCAATTCTACCCAATACTACCCATTTAACAAATCATTCAGTCCCCATACAGCTTTGTCAGCCCTTGTGATAAGCCAATAATTGAGCCGAATTAACATGTCTACAAATATCTAAAGGGCTGTCACATTGTAGAAGGATCAACTTTATTCTCATTTGCACAAGGAAAGACTAGAAGCAATGGGATGAAACTGAATGGGAAGAGACACAGATTAGATATTAGAAAAAACTTTTTGACAGTTAGAGTGATCAATGAGTGGAACAGGCTGCCACGAGAAGTGGCGAGTTCTCCTTCAATGGAAGTCTTCAAACAGAGGCTGGACAGACATCTGACTGGGATGATTTAGCGAATCCTGCTTTGAGCAGGGGGTTGGACCAGATGGCCCAGGAGGTCCCTTCCAACTCTACGATTCTATGATTCTATGTATAGTGGTTGTATAAGGAGCAGACGGGGTCCCATCTAAACGGACCTTTAGTCTCTTTTTTATTGTCTTGTGCAGAGAGTTCGAGACAAGAAAACCCCAATTTATTCGTAGGTTCAACTTGCACATGGGTGCCATATTAGCACTTGCCGGGCATCAAAAATCACTTCTATACATCAGAAGAGAGCAGATTTCGCTTGGCGAAATTTCTGCAAAGGAAATCTGTTACTTGTGAACCCCATTTACACGTTCAGAATTTGACTTGGCATTTTGAATGTTGATTTAGTGCCTAAATTCCAATGGAATCTGCTAATTCTTGCGCAGACTGGCAACAGTCTCAGGTCAGCCTCGGATTTGGATCAATTTGGAAAACAGAGTGGATTTGCCATAGGATTGGTATCAAGTGAGTTACCCTTAGAATATCGGTGTTCTGCTATGATTGCGTTACTTTCCATATAGGACAGTATATACGTTTTCCAGGGATGGAGCTCTGCTGAGCCTTAGTCTGAGATTTACGTGCCAGCTGCAAAGTGCAATCATCTTTTCGCACAAAGACGTAAAAGACCGTGCTGTTCCCCGAGGTCCGGACAAGACTGGTGCGATTCGAGTGTGAACTTGCTAATGGACCACAATGGAAAGCTTTGCCATGCCGCCGAACGCCCGCCGATCCTGGCCAAGTACGGTCACAGCGTCGCTCGCCACCGAACACAAGCTCTCACTTCAAAGCTGTAGTCGGCGGGTAAGCCAGACCAAAGTAATCTAATGGATGAAGATATGCATTTTCTCACTGCCGCTAATTAGTTTATTTAGCTGGAATCAATTGTTTTGCTCTGTCTTCATGTCAGGTCTTCAGCTGGAGTTGGATGGAGAGGTCTGACACGTCCAATTATCTGGAGGAGTCTGTCTGGCCTGGGCAGCCTAGGCTTAAGATGTAATGTGCCAGACAGCAGCGCCTCCTCCCAGGCCAGCTGTCTCCGGAGGCCATGCCAGTTGCTGCCGTCTTACACCATTAAATCACCGGACTGCTGACACACGAGCAATAAAAGAGGCTTCTGCTGCCATATTCCTTCCCAGCACTCAGCGCTCTCAAGAAATGCAAGCTCATTTGACTGTAAAACAGTTGTGCAATTGTCAAGCTCTTAGAAATAGCTTAAGAATACTTGAAAGGATCTCTTCTACTGGTAAGAAACAAATGTACATGCAGCCCCCCCCCCCCCCCCCAACCCCAACCGCCCAAAGAAGAACCAAGCAATGAGAAGCTGTTAATGGTCCGCACGCCAGATGTTGCTGAAATATACACCTCGGACAACTCTCGATTAACCTGGATTCCTCCCGGACGTGTCCCACGTCCCTGCTACTGGCGCTGGTATGACGAGCCGCAGTTCATGGTTGCATACGTAAAAATGAGAAGGAAGCCTAAGGGTTAATCCACACGGGACAGAATTGCGTTGAGTTTTACTCGCAGATTTTGTGCAGGAAAAGAAAATCCGCAGCGAGATACAACAGGAAAGCGGCTGGGATTTTATACAGGTGCAAATTAAATTCCCGTGCAGATTTTAACATCCGTAGAGTATAGATTTCTCCTGCAGATTCTCACCATACGCCATGTTCACACACAGATGGTTTTTTACATCAATTTAAGAGAAGATTCTGCTCCAAACTCCACTTCAAATACACTTTGAATAAGCTTCCTAATCATTTCAATGGAAAAATGCTCTCGTAGGGCACAAGGGGCTTTTTTTCACGTCAATTCTTGGGGAGTTTCTTCTTGAAAAACTGTGCTCCAAGTCTGACTTCTGAATCAACTGAAGAGGAAAACAAATGCTTCATACACGAAACACCAATTGTTTTATTCTTAAATGTGGGTTTGGGATTAGGATTCTTTAGCCAGAGAAAGGCACATAAAACTCATATGGCGCATTAGTATTAAAAACAAGTAACAGTGGGTCATTTTAAAAGGCTGAGTGCGGCGCAGTTGAGTGCGGGTAAGGCCTCAATGAGAACTCATTTTCTCTAGTACAAGAAAAATGGAGAGATTATCTTGATCCGAGTTTGGTCCGAGTGACATCTTTACAGTAAGTGTGGGGGTGTGTGTGTGTGTGTGTGTGTGTGTGTGTGTGTGGGGGGGTTCTCCAATCTCCTTTCAAACTGTCAGTGAAAATAAGCCTGCACTCTAATTTCATTTGAGTTTGGTCCAATTTTATTTTTTGTAGACCCATTGATTTGCACTGCCAATTTTGCTCCAGCCCTTGGATCAAAATTGGACTTGTAAGAAATTTCTGAGCGGACAGGTTTTTGTTTCAGAAGAGAAAAATAAAACAGGATATATGAATAGTAAGAACAAACACAGGCTAAAAATGGATGAAAAATTGACTTGGCACAGTGATGGAAAACAGTCCGTTGGCATGTATCTCTCCAAAGGTTCTTGAAAAGATACCACTGGTGTTGAAAGTTCTTGCATGTAATGCCCCCTTGGGTAAAAAAATGGTAACTAGCTCCCCTCCAGAAGGAAAAAGTGTGATGCCACCTTCAGCCTACTCTATACAAGAAAAATGCATGGCCAAGGAAATCTTCCTGAAACCTATCCTTAGGGTGGGCCACAAATGTTTGGTTGGTGAAGGGTAAGATTCTATAAGCTAGGAAGAGGTTAATTGTGGGACTTGTGTCTTGTATAATATGCCTAGATCTCTCCGGTCATAAAACGAGTAAGAGATCACATTAATGTCCATTAAAATGGTTGAGAAAGAAAAAAAAATAAATAAAGACTATTCCATGGTGCATAGACTTCTGCCAACTAGAAGATGAAGTGCCATGTTATGTAACAGGGAAAAAAAAGGCAAAAAAAAAAAAAAAAAAAAAAAAAAGCTCAGGAATAGTGTTTACAGCCGACCAGAAACCAACACACTCCACCCTGACCCAAAATAAGTGCTACTTATAAACTGTGTGGAGGCTCGATGAAGTCTGACCGGCCCGGACCACAAGCATCGCAATGTCAAGTCAGTGAAGTAATGCAGCAAACTACATCAGGTATGCGGCAAACTTACATTGAAGTCTCTGGGAGCAAATTATTAGGGTTGGATTTTGTGATGGTCACGGGTTGGAACGAGACAATCGATATTCAATGTTCTGTCTCAGTCGTAAAGAGTCACTGTGATTTTCACATTGTGTGATGAGGGTCACCATGTAGTCTGAGCCTCAACCCAAAGGATCCCATCAGGCCTCAGACGAGGTGCGTCCTTAGCGAGATGACGACGACCTGAAGGAATGCATTAGTTGAATTCTGTAGAAGTTGGAAAAGCTTCTAGTGAAAAACCGGTTTAAACGGAAAAACTTTTCAACCTTTTCTCGATTTAGAATACATCTGTCAAACAAAACATGCTGGGGGTTGTAGTCTTGCCACAGAGCCGGAGTCAAGACGTTTAACCAGTTTCAGACCAGGGCATTCCGCTTCTCCCCCTTCCTGATGAGGCACATTTGCAGAGTACGTTTTGTACATGCAGTCAATGCAATGTGACCGATCTGACCGTACACACGATTATTGGTGAACGTTACATATGGCCTTCTGATGCAGTCTGTCACATCCCTGGCAAACCCTTTAACTGGAGAGATGCCGATGGCTACGAGTTTTGCTCCTGAAAAAAAAATCTCCAAGTCTTCCATCAAGAAAAGGAGATCTGTATCACACCCTGCTTCTGTGTGCGGAGCAGGAATTAAAACAAGTGGCAACCGATCTGTAACCACTGAGCGAAGAGACAAGGATCGATGGTGGGAACTTTTTATGTTTGAAGGCTCAAAAGTCATTTACGTTGGAATACTGATTATGTGTCGGTCCTACTACAGTATAATGACAAAGCGTTGAACGCCCACAACAAGCTGCGAATGTGAAGCTCCACTGTCCAAATTATGACTAGGGTTTACAGATTAAAAGGATCCAGGGCCAGAGAAGTGGAATATGCGATACATATAGAAAAAAAACAAAAAAAAGAGGTCAATCAGTGTTGGATGGCAGCTCTCCATGGTAATCCAGGGGATAAAGATTAGAGAAAGATTACAGAGCTCAGAGCGATTGGGGGGGGAAAAAAAAAAAAAAAAAAAAAACACTATATAAAACTCAGCTCCATTATAAGGAACAACTTGTTAAAAATCCCAATACTTAAAGTAAAAGATTTCGCAGCCGAGGAGATAAACTACAGGAGGCTGCCCAAAATAAGTCCCATGCGGCAGTGGGAGGGAATGGCTGGAGATCGGCATCTACTGGGCCCTAAACTAGCACAGTTCTAAAGTAAGGACTACTAGTCTATATGTGAAAATTATTCCAAGTCCTGTAGCTAAAGAGTCTAAGGGGCTGCATCACAATCAAAAATCATCATCTACCTGAAGGAGGGATGATAAATGTATGATTTCTGGAGTCTGTACACACAAACCTCCCACCAAACCTGAGAATAAGAGGTCCAAAGGGCACTGTGTGAAGGGGGCAGCTCTGAGCATGTGCGACCACTACTCCTCCTATAGGCTGTTGATGTGTCATACATGCTTGTTACTGCTTTTTCCAGGGATTTTGTGAAAAACCCTGTGACCGCTGCAGCCAATAACTGGCCACATTGGTGACTCTAAAGGGGCACAACATGCAATTGTTAAAACCGGTGATTGGCTGCAGGGGTCAAGTGACGATTTGTCTCATCTTTACTGGATCCTGGTGGCTTAGGGATATGTTTAATAAATACATGGAGTTTATCCTGGCGGATACACTAAAAACATGGGTCAGAAATGACATTTTTAATTTCTGACTTTTGTAAGAATATAGTCTGAAATAGAGGCAGAAAGGCTTATGAAAATGGTGACGTCTGGCTGATGATAGCAGCCAGAATTGGTGAAGTACTTGCTTCCCCATCCTGATTACTTAGGAACCCTAAACCATAAGCTGATCACATGGTGACCTACTAATAGATCACCAGCGATCAACTGAGGGAGGTCAGCATCAAGAGCTTCATTCCGTTGCAGTTCCCCCACGGGAAAAATGAAGCATTACACAGTTCCTAGTGAAATCAATACCCTGTGTTCATATTATGAAATGACTTGCAGTCACTTTCTGCTCTGTATAATAAACAGCGAAGTCCTTGTACGTATTAAGCCCGGATTATAGTTTTCAGAACCAGACAACAATGTAACACAGATTAGGACTGTACTGGCACGATTATTAGTGAGCACGGACTGGCACCACGTCAGCACAGACCAGGAGTATTGTTCTCCGCACAGTTACACCCACACCAGACTGTCCACGTCAACCATTTCTCATCTAACTGTAAAAGCCAAAGTGATGGAGTCATGCTTTCTAAACAAAAGGTCTAGCACCATGGCCTGGTGTAAATGTATCACTAGCAAGTCCTGACCTTGTGGAGTTTTGTGAACTGCCTCTTACATGATGCCTATTTTTATTGGACTGGCGAGTTGGAAAATGTTGACTATCAGACAGCCAGGAAAGGATCTCTGTTCCCCCTTCAACATCTCAGCTGAGACATTAGACTGTCGACTGATCCTATAATTATTAGATCCACCAACCACAGACTGATCAGCTTTATATAGCCCAGAAAAAAAAAGTCAGAATAATAGCCCCTTCCTACAGGTAATGACCCATACAACAAGCCAGCATAAATGCCACACAAAATAGGGATCAAAGCGCAGCGAAATCCGCTTTTCTGTAATTGCAGCTTCCTCTGGCTGTGCGCACTATGAAGGTTACATCAAGAACACAATTATGGGCTTGGCACGTCAGAGCCGAACACAAACACAATTCTGACCATTTGTTATCTCCTTTTTGCAGCGGTGGCGGGATTCATCTACCCTTCAAGTGATCGTTATCTCGACCATCTACAGGACGGAGGCTTCCGTTAGTGCTGCTCTGCAGATACCCGGACTTCTCCCCAGCCGCTGCAGCTTTGCAACTGTATGCAAAGTCTATAGTGTTAGGTATGAGCGCAGCATTATTTAAAGGCGTTGTCCACGACTAACACTGATGGCCTACTATCCTTAGGATCAATGTTTGATCCATTGGAGTGCAACATGTGACACCCTCCGCCTATCAGCTGTTCCTAGAGCAAAAAAGCAGAAACTGTTCTGTTACGGAGCTGCACAGAACAGGATCATGGCCATAGCTGAGTAATGCATATCCGCCAAATGTCTTATCAATAGGGGGCAGATATGCAGTACACGGCAGCGGCCACTATTCCGGTGACTGATTTGCAACTGAGTAGTTCCAGCCACCGCCAGCACTAGCCGATAGCTAGGGGTGCTGTGTGTCGCATCCCCACTGATCAAACATTGATCACCTATCCTAAGGAAAATCCATCAATGCTAAGCTCCCAGACAACCCCTTTAAGAAAGCTCATCCACTTCTGGATTAACATATGGTGGATAGATGACAAAGCGGATCATGATACCATCTCAGTGTTAGTGCTAAGGGTACCACAGATGGGAATGGCTGGAGCTCAGCTTCACAGGAACAGAAATTATACTGAGTGTAGGTCAATGTCAACTATTAAATCACAAAGGAAATCCCATCCCCCCCACCCCGAAAATAAAAAATTTGAAAACTTCCACAACTACCGCAATTGCCAGTGAAAAGTCATGGTGCTCTGCAATCCTTTAGAATGTCGTGGGTAAATTATCTGTTGGTAGATGATGGCCAAAGTTATAGAAGAGGATGCCCCAATCACCAGTCTGCAGCTTTATTCCTGAAGACAGGCATAACCAATATGGCAGCAATGTCATAAAAAAAAAAAATCCCAAGTTTATAGCCCTTTAATAAATAGCAGTGTCAGGATATAAACTTGTGTACGGAGGAGACCTTCAGGCTATGTGCACACGTTGCGTATTGTAAGAGTTTTTTCCGTGTTTTTTTGCTGCGAAAATGCATACAAACGCAACCCATTGAATTCAATGGCATTCCGCACATGCTGTGCTAATGCTGCGTATTTTTCCGCGGCGGAATAAAATACGCAGCATGCTCATTCTTTGTGCGGAATCGCGGGGATTCCGCACACATAGGAATGCATTGATCCGCTTACTTTCCGCATGTGGCTGTGCACACCATGGGCAAAGTAAGCGGATCATGTGCGGATGGTACCCAGGGTCTGGAGGAGAGGAGACTGTCCTCCAGGCCCTGGGTACCATATCCCTGTTAAAAAAAAAAAAAAAAAAAAATTGTGATATTCTCACCTTCCGGCGGCCCCCGCAGCTTTCCCAGGCCTCAGCGATGTTCCCGACAGCATCAATAGTAAAAAGTTGGTCACACTTGTCAAACACTGTTTGAGGAGTGTGACCAACCTGTCAGTTTTCCAAGCAATGCTACAGATCGCTTGGAAAACGCTAGTTTTTCGTGGGAATTCCGCATGCCTAGTTCCCGCAGCAGGGAGTTGCGGAATTGCGCGGAAATATCCGCAGCAATTCCGCACGTGTGCACATAGCCCCACAGAACGCAATTCAATTTAAAACATCTGCTCCCATATCCAAAGCATTTCAAGGACACGCTAATTTCATACCCATTTGCACGTACTGTATACAGTATAGAGGCATTTATTCAGGGCAGCACATGCTGTGCAGGTCGATTGTCCAGCTAATAAAGGGTTGAATGCCAATAGAATGCCCATCTATGGGATAACTTTCTGATCATTGGGGGTCCGACTGCTGGGACTTCCAGCAAACCCGAGAAGGTGGATTTGGTACCGGAAGGAGCCCGTCCTGAATGGAGAGGTCTGTGGAGAAAGTACAGCAATCCGTAGTCCCATAAACAACTGGAGAAGTAGAGCAGGCGCACCCCTTTCGAAGGCTGGAAGAAGAGACCCGATCTCGGAAACACTGGGGTGGGGAGCTGGTGTTATCCCATCGATAAGAGCACTGGACATAACCCTCTAACAATAGAGAAAAAGGACAGTCCTGGTACCATGCAACAAGACGGTATGATAGTGGGCATAATGCCACAAGGACGCAATACTGTAGCACATCAGGGCCCTAATGGTCCCTGTTATAGATTTTGCATCAGGGCCCAAGCTTCAGATTTTACTTTCTGAATATAAAATGAAAAAAAGGTATCAGGGGATAGAAAGGGATTTCAGAAGACGAAGCCCCTTGATTTACTTTAGGTTCAGAATCCTATGTATACTATATATGTAGACTACACATAATGAGGTTAGAACCATTCACTGTTTGATAGAACTATTTTGGAGAAACAAAGTCTTTTCTGCACAAAGAAAAAAAGACAACCCCCCCCCCCCATAAAAAAAGGTTTTCATTGTTTCCATTGAACTGATGTAATGGTGACTCTGCAATCTCTGCTCACATGAGAAATAGGAGCTCAAGGGATTGTAGAACAAAAGCAGAGAACCCTCCCTGTGAACCCTGCACGCGTTGGTGTGCCCACCCGGCTGATGGCACCAGGGTAAAGTGCGGGAGATGTCATCCTTCTCTGGTGTCTCTACGGATGTATAATTCAGATACACACATCACTACTGAATACCAACAGTTTAAAGGGAACCTAACACGTCAAAAACAACACGTCAAATGTTTTAAGCAATGAATTCCCCTTCAAGTGATTGTCTCTGGGGTACCTGAGCAGTGCCAATGAACTAGTATTCTGCTCGCTTCCAGAGAAGAGACAAAGGTGCACAGCTTGTGCCCATATGTTTCACAGGGGTTGTCCGGGACTTTAACACTGATAGCCTATCCTTAGGATATGTCATCAATGCCTGATCGGTGGTGGTGCAACTACCCGCTCCCCCATCAATCAGCCGCTCCCTGCCATAACTGTAAAGTTGCTATTACATTGAATAGGTGGCAAATATGCAGTACTTGGCCACTATTACTGTACAGTCAACAGAGCTGCGCAGCTCCACATCTAAGCATTTCCGTCACCTCTGGGAACAGCAGATCATCAGGAGTTGAGATGAGCGAATTTGTTCGGATTTTGTCTCCGAATCTGATTTTGACATATTTGTGCCATATTCAAACACTATTTGTGCCGAATGTTTGTCTTTTGATCGGTTCCGGACACATTGGGAAATTTCCACTCCCAGTGATTTCTAATGATGTTCGTCTGTGTTCAACGAATATTGCAAAAACAAAACTCGATTCTGATCGTATTCGGAACCAAATCCTAACAAATTCGCTCGTCTCTAGTCAGGAGTGCTGGGTGTCGCACCCCCACAGACCAGACATTGATGACTTATCCTAAAAAAAAAAAAAGCCATCAATGTTAGACTTCCCAACAACCCCTTCAAGCCTTTGTTAGGAGTCTCAGCACCAACATCCAAACGGATCAAAACTACGGATTTATTACAAGTTTTTAAGGGGCAAAACCTCCCTCTTCCTGTAATCTTACTCCGCTTTTTTTTTTTTTTTTGCTAGTGACAGATTGCACTTTATAGCAGACAGAAGTTGCACACAAGCAAGACACCTAGTGGCTAAGGTATACAAGTACCTTAATTGTTCAGGGGGCAAGATCACAATTTTTAAATAGTGATTTGCCGATCTATCACATTATTAAATTAGATCAAGTTGAAAGAAAAGCGATCGCTTAAATCTTGCGAAACTCCTCTTTAAAGACAAATTTCCTATAAACACTTGGAAAACGTTTTAGTGTTGATATGCCGTAACATTTCAATTACATTTTTCTTGCCTTTTTACTTTTCGTTTTTAAATGTTAAAAGAAAAACTTGGTCTGGAAAACACTTCAGGGGTTTTACCCAAAACTGCTGAAAAATAGCATGTCAACAATACAAATACTAGCTTGGCCCAGTGAGAAATGTTCGCACATTCGTCGATGGGGGCACAGGCTATTTCAGAAAAAGCAAGTTGGTAAAATGTAAATGTATTTCATGAGAAGATGATCACAGACAGGTATTTATATATGTAGATTGGTAATACAATAAATTGGTTTACAAGTAGAGGCCAAAAAATGTCTTCCGATTGATGTGCCACCTGCAAGTCATCGAGTTTTTCTGCAGGTTTTTGAAAATGAACGTTTAAACTGTATTTAGTGATAAAATCGTGAATGTGTTGTTTGTTTGGTGCTTTTCTTTCTGAAGGGAGCAAGTTTACCTTTCAAATGGTGTATCATTTTTATGTGTGGGCGAAGTAATCAGTGAAAAAGCAGTGCATGTTTACAAGTGTGTCTGCATATGTGACTCACCATTTGTGTGTGTGGGGCGAAGTAAACACCGAAAAAGCAGTGCATGTATACAAATGTGTTTGCATATGTGACTCACCTGCAGTGCAGTGTGCAATCCTCCAATGTCCCTGAAATAGGCTGGGCAAGCACTTGAGCAAGCTAGAAAGACCCCCAAGGAAAATGTTTGGATTTGTTTGTGATGTCTGTAAGCAGCTTTGTGGTAGTGTGCTTTGGAGTAGTGTGCTGCCACCTGCAGGTAATTTGACCTTTCAAATGGTGTATCATTTGTTTGTCTGGGTGGAGTATGAACGGAGCCAGTGTGCAATTCAATAGGCAGTGCATGTTTACAAATGTGTTTGCATATGTGCCTCACCTGCAATGAAGTGTGCAATGCTCCAATTTGGCTAAAATAGGCTGAGCAAGCTAGAAAGCCCCCAAGGTAAATGTTTGGATTTGTTTGTGATGTCTGTAAGCAGCTTTGTGGTAGTGTGCTTTGGGGTACTGTGGTGCCACCAGCAGGTCATTTTTCCTTACTGCAGGTTTATGAAAATTAATGTTTCAACTGTATTTTGTGATCAAATCGTGGATGTGTGGTTTGTTTGGCTATTTTCTTGCTGAAAGGGGCAAGTTTACCTTTCAAATGGTGTATCATTTGTGAGTGAGGGTGCAGAATGAACGGAGATACAAAGTAATCACCGAAAAAGTGTTTAGAAATAATAGAATAGATTGGAGGAGTCATTTCCTTCAAGAGACAGTTTTCCTAAAATATAACTCACTTTTACTTGGAAGCGCAGCAGCTGATACAAACAGTTTTCCTGGGTATATGACACTTATCCATAAGTTTTGTGCATATTTAATGAAAGGGACCATTTGCAATATTTTTAAATCACAGAATTTCCTTTTTTGTGCAGTCATCAAGCGAGTGGATCTGGAGCTGCTCCCTATTGAACGTATAGAAAGCGCCATCAGCCAAAAAACTAGATATTTCTGCTTTTTGTTGGGATCGCAGTTATCTCACCTGGTTAAGCCGCTCATGTTGTAGGCAAACAACCTGTATGTGTACATGTAAACTCGCCTGCCATTACACGTGCCCTTGAATAATATATAGCAGATATATAGCCCCTCTACTGTGTTGCAACCATCAGATCTTTCTGCTTTGGGAGGATTACGCCTCCAGTAGTCCCAAAAATACGGAAAACTACAGGTGAAAATGGAAGGAGACGTCGAACGTCTAATAACCTTCTACTGATGTGAATCATTACTAATAACTGACCTTACTATACCCCCGTCAATTAATAGACCAGATAAAGATAAGTGTATATATGCATATGGGTGTGTTCTTTACTTTAATGGTTCTTTACTTTAAGGTAACATTTTTTTTTTACATATGGAAGTAGTTGTATGTCTGCGTAGGTGCTTTTACTATTATTTTTTTCTAATAGATTTGATTTACAATTTGTAAACATTTACTTTTTCGCATCCTGAAATCATGTGGTCGCCAGGTCCTGAAGAAGCCGCAGTGTTGCCGCCGCTGCCTCTATTCACAACAAAGCACATTAGAGAATATGAGAGTAGGATCAACCCTCCCAAGCCATCTATACGCAGGTCATAGAAAGTGATCTAAAATGATACCTTGATATCTCCTATCCGATGTCCTATCCCAGACAAACTCATGTTTTTCTTAATATGTAATTGAGCTGTTAAGATCTATGGGCCAGACATAGATCTCCCCAGAAAATTGTGCCGAGGGATAAGGCACAATTAGACATGAATATATGGTAGTAACCCTTTAAACCCCTCTTGAATTTTCAATAACGCGGGTTTAAAGCCCAGTACCATGCCGTACTTTTATGACATATGGTGCTATGCAAGTTAAAAGGTGTGGTCTTGGGGGGGGGGGGGGGGGAGCTCAAGGTACATACCCCAATGTAGGAGAAGAAAGGCAGGGGGCGGCACAGGCAAACACCCTGCACTATTACACCCACAGGTCCAAGCTATAAACCACTATATAATACGCATGTTTCTTTGTTACTTCCAGTAAGGCTGTCATATTAGATTGTAATGTATACTACATTAGTGGGAAAGAAAAAAAAATGTATCTATTTAAAAATAGAAAAATGAGACTCTGGAGGTTTAGAAAAAAAATAAAAATTAAAAAAGGCAAAAGCAGAGTCCACATCTTGAAAACAGGAAGTGGTAACAATGGGTGACAATTCATGGGCTTATCGTCAGCCGCACGCTACCGCGCAGTATCGCCACCTGTGATCCGGCCGCTCTCCGCTTTTGTAGTGTAATTCTGATCACACTGCTGGACTATAAATACCGTACAGAAAGGATCTGAGTCCTATCCCAAAATCTCACAAATGGTAAATTCCCTTTTATGCAAAGCTGCTTCTTACCAAGTCCCACTATCTGACATGAAATAGGACTAATAACCCAAAACCTCCCTGTGGCCCTGAATACCGGCACAACTGGTTCTTCAATTAGCCAATACTTCTGGCTCATCGGAAACATTTTAGTATCTGTATCTATTATGACACAGGCGGTGTGCGATCACAGAAAGGGTGAGGCTGTAGTAAACCAAACCCTGTGCATATGGACTATGGTGTAACACTATTCGGCACCTGAGGGCAAAGAACGACTCGTGTTTTGGAGACCACAGTTTCTGATATTATCAATGAATGACCAGAAGGGGCGTAATGTAAGGCCGGGATCCCACATGCGAGAAACACGGCCGAGTCTCGCATCTTAATCCCGGCCCAGTCGCCGGCACTCAGATCGGAGTATGCGGCTCCATATATTGCTATGCGGCCGCACGCTCCGATCCTAGTGGCGGCGACAGTGCCGGGTATTAACATGCGAGACTCGGTCGTGTTTCTTGCACGTGTGATCCCAGCCTTACACCCCAATACATCCTATCACTTCTGGGCTCTCTGACAAAAGTAGTGTCCAGATTGGTTCCCGCGATGATTGATTGACCTTAAAGTAGTTTTCCAGGCTAGGACAAACTTAAGAAAGCAATGTAGCTCGCCGAATCCTAAACGTGCAGAATGTGCAAACTGTTGGGATTTGGCTCCGCTTGCTGATTCAAGCCAACTAAATACTGCTTCTCTCAATAAATCACATACTTGGGTTTCAAGTGACCAACCGCTAGGCAAGCAAAGGCTTAGGATTCGGCAAGCTACACCACTTGCCAAAAATGTAATCTAGCCTGTTAAACCCATTTAATATGGGCTCTGCACTTCTCCTTTCTAAAGATGCCCATGCAAGAAGAAACTGTCTATGGTGTCCAGACTCTCCCAGAGGGGCAGATGCCAAGTGAAAGAAGGATGAAGCATGTTGGATTTCAACATGACCAATCTTTTGCTTTCATGGGAGATAAGCTGACAACCATCATGAGAGGACCGTCTACCGAATTTTCGGCAGACTGCCTTCATTGATGCGAATGCTTGGTCATGCATTTGTTTAAAGTGGGTGGGGTTAAGCGAGGAAAGCAGGTGACGGACACTTTTGGTAGAGGTCTAGCGCCCTTGGAACCAAAATGACTGGGTGCCAACGTTTGAATGGCCTGATCCTTCTCTCTGGTATCGGGGAATTGATGAGAGGTCGGCCTACATATCAGTTGGACAACCAGTCAGTTGAACGGGGGCCATCATAGGTCAACGAGATGCCTTTCTGATAAATAAATCCCCTCTCCCTATTGAGAGCACATGCACACTTGTCTGAACCAAGTGTGCATATGGGACCAAGCCGCGTGGTAGACTAGTCGGACAGGCAGGTCCCCAGCAGCTTCTCCCTGCCTACTGCCCTTGAGCGACAGGCCTCTCCCTAGACACACACCGCGGGGACTCGCCTGTAGGACTAGACCAAAGCACTGCTCGGTCTCCAGCGACCATTAAGCTGTGTGCCCACGTAAGCGCTTTTTTCGCGTTTTTTCCCTGCAAAAAGGCTTAAAAAACGCATACATTAAGCATCCAATTCTTATAATGCATTCCGCAATTTGTGCACATGATGCGTTTTTTTCCGCAAAAAAACAACGCAGCATGTTCATTACTTTTGCGGAAAAAAAAGGCATTTCCAAATATATTCTATGAGAATGTGGATGCTGCGGAAAAAAAGTCTAAAAAAAAAGTGCGAAAAATAAAAATGTGTTCTTCCTGGGAAGGAGTCCGGTTTTTAGTCAGGAATTTTCTGCATACATGGGCAAATAGCCGTAAACAGTTTTTATCTGAAATGCCGCAGCATTTCAGGGTATAACATATATGGCTAGAATAATGCAATCAGCAACTGACACATGGTGCCCAATCAATGGGCATAATGTAGGAGTTATCAGGTTCGCTTTAATGGATATGATAGTGATATTAAGAAAGAAAAGTATATGACACCAACTATTAATTAACTACTTATAAGCTCCCCGTTAATTAAGTATAAGAGTTTTGCAGACGAAGACATTCAGTGCATAACAATCCCCTGACTCAGGGTGACTAACATGGAGCAGCTGATGGAGGAGGACAGCCCTGTTCATGAGCCCAAAATCCAATTATTCCCACCGCCCGGTAAGTACATAGAAATCATTCAGATACTGATTTATAGATTCACTAGGCTGCGGTAAATGAGATCAGAACCAGCGTTTCCAAGCCGGTAACCTGAGAACCAGCACTTTACGACACGCAAGATCTGATGAGGAAGGTGGATACGGCACGTACAGTAATGCGCTGTGTCATAGTACAAGGAAATCTCTTCTTGGGATAAAGGAGGGAGGGGGGGTGAGAGCTCGGCTGAACATTAAAGGATCAGAAGAATCAAGATTTTTACAGTGTAAAGATTTCTGACGAGAAGTGTTTTGATATGAACATTTTTAGTCTGTGAGATTAAAAAGAGAGAGGATTATTTCTGCGCATTCCCTAGTTAAAACCCTAGTACATAATCCTGGTGGATTTTAGAGAGGGAAAAAAAAAAAAAAAAAGATATAGTGAAATATTAGGACATGGATAGACTGACCTAAAAGACCAGACCCAAAGTTGAAATCTACCACAAAAATGGCAGGAAACGAGATCATTTTAATCAAAAGAAAAAAATTCCAAAAGGTAGAAACAGAATCATCAGTGCTTGTCTGAAACGTGAACAAAAAAGGTAAAACTGAACAAAAAATGCATAAAAGAATAATGCAAACAATTTGATTTATCCTTTTCAGTCTCACACAAACTGAGAAATATATAAAGACATTTTCTGTGTGTCTCAGAGGATCAGCCATGCCCCTTTTCCCTCCTGTGTCTGATGTGTGGATGGAAGACGACTGCAGCAGGAGCCTCCCCCCTGTATTGTCTGCAGAAGGACACAAGTTTTCTTTTAATCCCTCCCCAACCCCCCACATCCAACTTTGCTAAACAAGAAGGGTGTTTGTCAGTGACCAGTTTAGACTGATCTTGTCAAAAGGTAAAACTCGATGAACCTGTGTTTTGTTTGTTTTCAACCTATGTAATGCCCCCAACCCCCATGTACTCTGTAGGACTGCTACAATACTTAATTACCGTATTTTGGACAATACAGAAAATGCTGCAGATTATAAGGGTACCGTTACACCTAGCGATGCACTAGCGATCCCGACTAGCGATATGACGCAGTCAGGATCGCTGGTGCATCGCTAGGTGGTCACTAGTGAGCTGCCACTCAGGCAGATCTCACTAGCGACATCGCTGGGGACGGGGATCGCTACTTACCTGTCAGACGCGGCGATCCTGCGTCCTCCTGCCCGGCTCCACGCGTCGCTCGTCGTCACAGCAGGAAGCGCCGCAGGAAGCGCCGCAGGAAGCTGACGACGAGAAATGATCCAGGAGCTTCTCGCGCGATCAGCGATAACCAGCGGGGGAGCCGGTCGGAGGTATGTATCACACACAGCGATATCGCTAGCAATATCGCTGCAACGTCACAAAATCGGTGACTTTGCAGCGATATTGCTAGCGATATCGCAGTGTGTAACGGGGGCTTTAACAGTGAGGACAGCTGTAGTTCTTGTATGTGTAACACTCACTTTAAGAAAACTTTATATACTGCAGGCTCTGAATAATGTCTCTGATCAGTGGGAGGGTCCAGGTCCTGAGAACCACCACCGGTCGGAAAAGACATTGCTCTAAAGTGCGCCGCTCGTGCATGCATGGTATGGTCTTAATACTACGTCTGAAGGTCTAGACCCATAGACTTATTGAGCCCGCACAGCTCATGCATCTATGTTAAACGGATATTTTCAAAACATTTTCCCATATACATGGGATAGGAGATCTTTCAATCAATGGAGGTCTGACTGTTGGGAGTTGCAGCAATCCTGACACCGAGGATCTTCAGAACCGACTTAAATTGAAGGTGCCTCTGCTCCATACATTACTGGAGAAAGCAGAGTTGAGGTACGTGCACACGTTGCGGATTGGGCTCAGGAATTTCCTGAGCGGATTCTGCATCTCTTGGCAGAATCCACAGGTCAAATTCTGCGCTTTTCTATAATGAAATGGGTGTTGTAGAAACGCAGCGGAATCCGCACAAAGAATTGACATGCTGCGGAAAATAAACTGCTGCGGATTCCGTGCTGAATTTTCTTAAGCACGTGCACAGCAATTTTAATTTTCCATTGGTTAACATTGTATGGTCAAACACTTGCAGATCTGCAGCGATTCAGCGCGGAAAAGCCGCTACGGATCCGCACATACCCTAAAGCACAGCACTATAGCCAGCAGTCCCATACACAATGAATGCGCTGAAGGAAGAGCATGGACACTGGAGCTTCATTCAAACAAAGGATGCAGAGCCCTGTTCTAGCAGTGCTACAGCTCCGATCACAGGCAGTCTTACGGATTAAACCTTAAAGGGAATCTGTCACTCCTTTCTTCGAATATGAGCTGCTGGCACCGACATAAGGGGCTTATCGACAGCATTCTAACCTGAAAGATAAGAAAAAGGATTTAGATTATACTCACCGGGGTGGGGGAGGGCGGTCCGTTCTTGGTCCGATGGGTGTTGCGGTCCGGCGCCTCCTATCTTCATACGATGCTGTCCTCTTCTTTCCTTCCTGTCGTGGCTCCGATGCAGGCGCACTGCTCTGCCCTGTTGAGGGCAGAGCAGAAATCTGCAGTGCGCAAACTGCAGTGCGCAGGACCTCTCCAGTGCGCCTGCGCCAGAACCACGACAGAAAGGAAAGAGGACAGCATTGTATGAAGATGGGAGGCACCGGACGGCGACACCCATCAGACCGGACCGAACGCCGGGGTGAGTATAATCTCTTTTTTCTTATCTTTCAGGTTACATTACAGAATGCTGTAGATAAGCCCCTGATGTCGGTGCCGGCAGCTCATATTCGAAAAAAGGGGAGACAGATTCCCTTTAAGCAATCGCAACTTACATACCTATCCTATGGATAGAGGATAACCTTTGTGCCGTGAGGATTATCAGGTGCCAGTGCTGAGAGCGGCAGGCATGTGACCACAAGTATATGATTTGCATACATGCGGTCACGTGCAGACTAGATGGGTACAGCCTCACTCAATGCAAGAGTGTTGAGTGAGAACAGATAAAGACTAGTATGAATGTGGCCGGAAGCATGCAAATCACATACTTGCGGTCGCATGATTGCCTAGAGCGGGAGAATCCTCACAGTGCACATTGAGTGACTGCAGACTTGTGGCTTAAGACCAGACAACACCTTTTCTGTGCGCTCTAAACTCTCTAATAGATGTGCTGCCGAGAACAATGATCTTTTAAATAGACCAAAAGATCCTTTTTCACCCGACAAGTATTTTGCGCGCCTGTCAGATGATCAGCAGCCTGCTTAAACTCCAAAATTATTGGGAAACAAGCATTCCTGGGAACTCGATAATAGGCCAATGTGAATGCTTCTTTGCTGACAAACAGTTGTTTTTCCACGAGTCTAAAATAGGGTATTGGGTGCATTGTTGTTTTTGGTTGGCCAATTTTAGCACTCTAAAAGATCATTTAACATAACCAAGTAACACTGAACAGAATGAAGGCCAAATTCTACTCCATTTATCTTCCAGAGCAGAGCACAGACCGATTGGTTGGAATCCTTTGTTTCTTACAGATGACTGCGAATCTCAAAGGAAATGTGCCAACCCCGCATCCAGACCCAAAAACTATATAACAGATATGGCCCCTATACACTCATCCTGTAAACCCGCTGCCTCACCTCTGTCAGATCAAACCAAATCTTCAAAAACAATTCTAACAAGTGACATCAGCTCCGCAAATGACTATTTTTTGATTTAACTTAACATCAGGGGTCAGTGACCAGGCCCCAGCGGTAAAGGAAACTCATGTCTGCCTGGAATGGAGGAGACTTAGACAGTGAGATCACCACTTCGAGCATAACAAAGGAAGCTCCTCACAAGGACTAGCTAGGCCCCGGCCCTGCACCCAAACACGGGAGGCATGCTGACCTCAGTGTCATTTCTCTGCTGACTAATGTGTTTGCATATCACAGGGGAAAAAAAAAAAGAGCACATTATCTCTAATCAACTGATCCTGTGTCGGGAAATGCAGAACTTCAGATTAATGTTCTGGGGAGAAAAGGGATTTCATTAAAAGGGGATGGAACAATGAAATAGAAGTTTATCTGTGACAGTCACAAAGCAAGGAAACTGCCCAACCTACGAGGACTAGGGCACAACTGCAAGTACAATTAGTCTCCGCAGAGGTGGAAAGCATGATACGGCAAGTGAAAAATTGCACCAAAACTGCAATGTGTTAACAAAGCCTACAGTCCTTTAGTTGCCAGCCAGGGTAGGGTTTTACAAGTAATGCCCTCTGGGGGGGGGGAAGCCTGCGAACTAGCTCTCCCATCTAGAAGAAAATCTCTAATGTTACCCCATAAAGCACTGGCCATAAGGATGGCCTTCAGACATAACTGGTGTTCTTGATAGTACAGAGCAGGTTATGTTTGACCAGCTGGGCATCAATAGGTGGCGCCAGAGAGCAGATTCCTTCCTTCTGGAGGGGAGCAGATAGAGAATTGTTTACGGATCCCGAGAGATGGAAACCAGTCTAAATCAGAGTAGCCATTTGTATTTGTCATTATTAGAAATCTGTCAGTTAAGTGATCATCTTCTGATGGATCACCAACTTCCATGCTAGGAGTTGCAGAACACGGATACACTAATAGTGCTTTTTCCCTCCTATTATGACCACAAATCCAATCCAGAACATGCCATAATGCAGGCAATAATCGGAGGCGGCATTACACCCTCCAAGAACTGCAAGGAGCAAAGAAACCATTCACACAAAGTGGTAAAGGAATGACTTATTTTGTGTTTTTCGAGGGAATGCTGATTAATAGTGTGACACACCGGTCTGGGGTTATCACAAGTAACATAAATGAGTATTTTCCGTGGGTAAGTGCTGCGTCTAGCACAGCGAGCCCGAGGACTGATCCGGAGGCAGAAGGCCCATTCATCACGGCACAGTGCGCAGCTGTTTGCCTTTTGGAGGCGCGGAGGGGAATGAAAGTCACACATTGTTATGTATGATATTTACTTTATACATTTGCAGGCTTGCTGGATTTTTACAGTCAAAAACAACATTCACATTCAGACAGGGAACAATTAAAGGAGCATTCAATGACAACGTGAGCGGGCGGCAGCACCGGGCACCAACCTCTCTCCGCTTATGTTATAGCGGAACTGCCATTAATCTTCAGACACTCGCTGCCAACCACACAGATGTCACTGGTCACACGTCACAACGGAGGAGATTAATTACAGCGGCTGCAGGGAGAGGTGGAGGACATGGACAAGGGAACCAATCAGATTGCAGCAAACGTCCCCCAAAGTGATAATGAGAGCAGGTACCTGATTGTTATAGTATATGATCAGTGGGGTCTTATTATGGGAAAACCACCCTAAATTCTGAAAATGAAGGATGCATCCCTGACTTGGCATTGTCGCCTTTTTAGTTTTCCTTGTACATTGTTACCCAATAGCTGAGCCCGTGTCTGCGCACCACTTGTACATACGCGTTTCGCAATCATGTGTTCTCATACCATCAGGACTTCTACTTCTGGTGAGACCCAATCCATCACGATGTTCTGCAGCTGCCAGGATCCATCCGGCTGCAGCCTCACGCCTGACATTGCTGTAGTAATGGGGCTGTCGGGTTTAATGACTTGAAGTACCAGTACTCTCTATGGCAGCGAGTAACAAGGGTCGGTCAAAGCCTGAAATTTACGAGGGGAAGTCTCTGCAGCAAGGTTAGATAGATGTAAAGACTTCTTGTGACTCAAAGCCACGATTTCTTATATTTTTAGGCCAGCGGTCTCCTGCCGTAAACTATCAGCATTATAGGCATAGAGGAAGAAGGCTGTTCCATCGGGTAAAGTTGACAACCATATTTACAATAGGAAAGTCCCTACGGGGGACTATGGACCCTGAGGAACACATGGATCACACAGGCTGGACGCATATTCACTTCCTGCTCGCTTTCTTCTGATATCGGCAGTGCTAGATTAGGCACTAGTTATCCCCATAAGGCCACGTTCACATGTTCAGTTTTTTACATCAATACTTATAAGCCAAAAACAAGGGTGGACAAATAAGAGGAAAATTATAAAAGAAATACGTCACTTGTATTTTTCACCCACTCCAGGATTTGGCTTACTTATAAATACTGATTGTAAAATACTGACCAAACAGTGAATGTGGTCTAATAATGTATCTATAGGAGAGTATCTGCGGTTCTCAGCATGGAAGGGAAAATATGCTGTTCTGCTCTGATGAATGTCTACATCCAGCCAGAGATGACTGATGGTGATCCAACACCCAGCAGCCTAACACGAGATCGAAGAACTATAAGGCTGTGTGCACACGCTGCGGATTCCGCTGCGTTTCCGCAGCGGTTTTGGCCGCTGCGGACACGCAGCAGTTTTAGCTGCGGTGTACAGTACCATTCATTTGAATGAAAAACAAAAAACGCTGTGCCGACGCTGCGGAAAAAACAGCGCGGATTTGCTGCGGTTTTGAATCCGCAGAAAGAATTGCATGTCAATTCTTTCTGCGGAAACCGCTGCGGGTTCCTATCTCCACCATTGTGGAGATAGTGAATCCGCAGGACCAAACCGCAGGCAAAACCGCAGATAATCCGCAGGTCTTTGGACCTGCGGATTATCTGCGGTTTTTGCAAAATCCGTGCGGATTAATCCGCAGCGTGTGCACACAGCCTTAGGCTATGTGCCCACGTAGCGATTCTCAGAATATTCCTGAGCAGAATCGCACTCCCTGCTCCCGGGAAAACGCATGCGGATTTTGACCCGCTTTTTTAAGCGTTTTCCTAAGCGTTTTTGCCCATAGAATTGATGGCATGCGGAATCGTGGGCGATTCCGCAAAATTAATGAACATGCTGCGTTTACTGCTAAGCGATTCCGCAGTGGTAAAAACACACCATTGGCGCGTTTTCTATTAGGAATGCATGGAATGCTTTTTTTAAGCGTTTCTGCTGCAGAATCGCACGTTTAAAATCGCCACGTGGGCACACAGCCTTAATATTAGATGCCCAGACAATCCCCTTAAAAATCACATCACTCCAGTGGTCTCTACAGGTCTTTACTTTTCTGCACACACGGAAAAAAAATAAATAAGTGTTGCACAAATACATGTGACTGCACCAGCCAATCACTAGACTCAAGAGTGACCACTAAGGCCAGTGATTGGCTGCAGAGGTCATGTACATGCACAGCACCATCACCGCAGCAAGTAAAGACCACCTCACCAGCGCTGGAACTGTGGAGTACTTAGAGGAGTTGTCTTCTACTGGACAAGTTCTTAAGTTTACCACATAAAAAAAAAAAAAAAACAACTCCTGAACCAGCACTTTAAATCCCAGTGGTCAAGTGACATTGGCTGCAGCAGTCACATAATCAGCAGCTGCTTATCTGCACCTTTCTCTGACAGAACAGCGAAGGCTGCACCTGTTGGTGAGTATTGCTATTTTCCACCTTATTAATAAACTTTTTTTTTTTTAAATTACATTTCCTGCTGTTAGGCACTTTCTCCTAGACCACCCCTTTAAGACCTTATGTCACTTTCAGAAATCTATGCTACGTATTAAAATAAGTTGTTTTGCTGCAGAATCATGTTACCATGTCGTTTTTAATCGAACGATAAACACAATTTAAAAAAAAAAAATTAGAGCAATTTTTTTTTTTTTACCTCCAATGAATGTTTTCCTTCTTTTAAAAATATAAAGTGAATGATGTCAGACAAAACTATGACTTGTACACAAAAACAAACAAACCATCAAGTGCCTATGCAAGAGGAAAAAATAGAATAAAAAAAGTTAGGACTCTTGGAAGAAATGGACAAGAAAACAAAGGCGCAAAAACAAAAATTAGCCTCGGCAGAAAGGGGTTACATTAGTCCCAAGAATTGTAGAAATGGGTATGGTGAAGAAGTGGTGCTCACAGAGTCTGGGCCTTACTGGTCATGGCTATACATGCAATTATGCAGGGGGCGCTGTATTCTCAGGGCGCCCTGGCAAATTAAGAGATCTTGCCATCAGTGAGGTTATTAATGGCCGTCTGAGGGTAGACGCACACAATCAGTAAACGCTGTGGGTCAGACACTGCGTACTTGCGGCTCACCTGCGGAGACGGACATGCGGTGCATCTTTCCAGACCGCAGCATGCCTATTTATCTTGCAGAAACGCCAGCCTCTGGCAAGAGAAATTTCACCAGTGTAATGTATTGGACACGGATTCCGCACGGTTCAGTGAGCACATGCGGAATTCACCTGCGTTCAATAGCTGAATATATGCTGCGTCCAAAGCTCTGCCAACTACTGAACGTGTGCACCTACCCCCTAAGGGAAGGCTCTGCTGCGCTGAATGCACTTGGGCAAATCATCAAGATCTGCTGCTGGCAGCTTCCTTTGTAATCACCCTTTATAATCCTTCCATACGGCACGGTGCAATAGGCGTCACTGGTCTTGTTTGGCAATTCCTCTCTCCCCTCAGTCACAGTCCTCCTGCCCGGCTTTATGAAGAGAACGCATCCTACGTCTGCTGCACAGCACCCACAGTCCTGCGCCGGCGTACTATGAAATGATGAGGGTAGCACAAAAGGACTGTAATGAGAATTTGCACTGTGTTCAAAACAGCGCAGATGATCCAGAAGTAAAGCCGGCGTATTTCAGTACATTGCACTGCCTTACAGGGTAGAGTGAAGTCCGCCTGAGCAAAAGTGAGATTAGAGGTGCTAACATAGGACAAGCCATTCACATGGAGCAGGACAGGACATGATTACGGGGGAAGGGGGGTAGAGTTGCTGAGCAAGACCAGCAAGCAGCCCCCACTGGACTACACTGTATGGGGGGTGGGTGGGATCTAAAAGGTATTTTTTGTGCCATGCAGAAGGGGGTTGGGAGCTAGACTGCTGTAAAAGTGTTGGTAAGTTGGTGGTCAGAGTTTACAATGTAAAACCCTAGTAACAGGCTCCCTTTAATAAATCCATAATAGAAGCAGGGACTGTACGTGCAGGGACTTCTGCTCATATTCCATACTTAGAATTGAGCGTCCTCAGTGGTTGATACCTTTTAATGGCTACCTGAAAAGATGGTAACAAATTGCAGCTTTCAAAACTACTCAGGTCTCCTCATCAGGCAAAGACTAATACAACATCTGAAGAATAACATATTTGTGCACAACACAGCACAGAAATAACGTACTGTTTTGTGTATAAATATGTTATTCTTCAGATGTTATATTAGTCTTTGCCTGATGAGACCTGAGTAGTCTCGAAAGCTGCAATTTGTTACCTTTTAATGGCTACCTGAAAAGATGGTATCAACCACTGAGGACGCTCAATTCTGAATATTCTTCTATCTACTGGCTAACACGGTACAAAGATATATATCTTCCCTGTATCATTCCATACAGAATAAAGCATGATGTTTTGAAAATTATATACCTAGACGCACACATACACACCGTGTATATGTACACACAATACAAACAATACAAATACCGTACATGTACAAATATACACACACGCACATAGGCCGGTTTCACACTAGCGCATTTTCAGCGCGCGCACGGCCGGGGGTAGCTCCGCCCCCGATCCGGCTCTCTGCCCGGCGTGCCCGCCCCTTCCTTGTAGCGCCGCCTCCTAGCGGACAGCGGCGCCTGCGATCGGCGCACCCTATCTTTAGCATAGGGTGCGCCGATCGTGCGCAGGCCATGCGCTAGTTGCGCTTTGACC